>NW_009258616.1:1319142-1324355 GCF_000687185.1 Egretta garzetta | reverse complement strand
AGGGCTGAGGTAAAGACAGTTTAATAAGAGAAAATAATAATAATAGTAATAATGAGAATGATAACAGAATATACAGAATATACAAAACGAATGAGGCACAAGGCAATTGCTCACCACCCACCGACTGATGCCCAGCCCGTCCTGAGCCGCAAGCAGTCCCCGAGCCGCGAGCAGTCCCCGAGCCCCGAGCAGTCTCCCCGCGACCGACCGACCGAACTAACCGCCCCCCCCAAGCATGACGTTATATGGTATGGAATAGCTCTTTGGTCAGTTTGGGTTAGCTGTGCTAGCTGTGCTGTACTCCCAGCTTGTTATGCACCTGGGCAAGCAGGAGAAGCTCAAAAAGTCCTTGAGTAATCTGAGCACTACTTGGCAACAGCTGAAAACATCAGTGTGTTATCAACATTCTTCTGGTACTAAATCCAAAACACAGCACTATGCTAGCTACTATGAAGAAAATTAACTCTATCCCAGCCGAAACCAGGACAAATGGATATAAGTTGCTCTTGGGGAGATTCCAACTGGACATGAGAGGGAAATTTTTCACAATGAGAACAGTCAGCCATTGGAATAATAGCTCCAGGGGAGTGGTTGACTCCACCACATTGGACATTTTTAAGACTCAGCTGGACAGGGTCACATTGTCTAGACTGTGCTCTTACCTAGAAAGGTTGAACCAGGTGATCCTTGAGGTCCCTTCCAACCTATGATTCTGTGATTCTATGATTGATTCTATAGTAGTGGCAGGATTATTAAATTCCACCACTTTCTGGGCAAGTTTTGGGAAACGTTTCAACTGGTCAGGTTTTTTGGCTAGATACTATCATAATGAGTGCCCTATTTGATACCTAGCACATAAATTGGTTAGATCAGGGGTTTGATTTCCTCATGTAAATACATGAATGTCACAGGCATTCATGTATTATGTGCCAAACCCCTATTGTTATGCTATCTATTATTCAGCCCATGATACATCACCTTCTAAACTCTTTAGTGGCTGCAACTGCCCAACACATGTAGTTCACGTATCTCCCTTTTCAGCCGGGGCCCTACACAGCTCCTCCCTGTCTACTTGTCTGAACTCACCTCCTATTGCTTTTCCCCACAGCTTTGTCTTTGTGGTCGTTCTCTTTTCCTCTACAAGTTGAATTGCCTTGACTCAGCATATACCTCATCCAGCCCTTATCACCACACCATTTCCTTCTTTCTGCTTCGGCACTAACTTAAAATATTAGCTTCCTTTTTGCCTATAGAAACTGGGTTAAATGGACCAACTCAGGGTATTTCTATCTTGTACAATTGCAGTATTTTGGAATGAGTTGAATTCCCCAGAATAATTAGCCTAAAGGCAGCCTCACGTTAGTGTTGCTGTAATGCCTGTATAGAAAAATTGTTGCCATGTTGATAAATGCCTCACTCTGATGACTTATATGATAGTTCATTCTTTTAGATTTTTTTCTTTTCTTTTTTTCTTTCAAGAGTTGGTGTCATTATAACACAAATTTCAATGAAGGAGGTTATTTTTACCATATATTTTGTTTGTAAGCTGAAGAACTGAACTTCAGGAGCCTCACTTTTCAAACGCCTCATTCATAGTAGTTTTCTATGCTCACAGATAAATGTTGCAGTGTTTTATAACTATTACTCCAAGCACAACTTTTTTCTGGGAAGTGATTTGAAGAAATTTTCTTTAGGTGGTCATAGGTGTTTTAGTGGGTCTAAGCACTAATATGCGCTTAAGAGGACCTTAATAATCCTTTAGGAAAAAACAAAGCCTTTAGGAAAATAATAATAATAATAATAATAATCAGAATAATCCATTATGTCAAACTATTAAATTCTATTTCCTTAAAAAGGTTTTTTTGATCTCTCATCCCAGATTCTGACTTTATTTGCACTAATATCTCTCTGAAGAACTTCACTTGAGTCAGGAGATTTACTTTGGATTTACGCCACTTGAAACTAGAGAAATGGTTACAAATTGATTGGAAACATCATATATTTTTCCTAGTTTCAGGATATAATTTAATCCACTCAGCTGTAAGGTTTGAGATTTGATTTGTAGTTGGGGTTTTTGGTCAGAGTTGGAAGCGTACTGCAATTACTTTCCTTAAAATGTTGCTTTTCTGTTCATTTATTCAAACTCCAAAAATCAAATCTTAAAAAGACTTTTTTTGGAGAACATGTTTGAAACAGGCAATTTTTCTGTGCCTAAACTTTGTGGAAGCATTTTAAAATGTTCCTTTTTGTTGTTGTTATTGTGCATAATTGAGATGGACTGCAGATTCCTCTATTTGGTAAAATGGTTAAATAACCTTGATTTTTTTTTCAAGTATTTTCCACGGTTTCATTAAGACTAACATTAAACAGAGCTAAATTTTTTAGTGTGACAAATTGGCACACATTATTTTTATATTGATGTCAATTGGACACTATATTACAGGATATAGGAATATTTACAGACACTGGTGGCAGTACAGAGCACCTTCACATCACTGCCTGTTGCATCTCGTTTGAATTATTTCTGCAGCGGAAACATGAGGGTAAGAGGGGAGAAAGGTGGAGAGGACCTTTTTCTGAACGTTATTCCTTGCAATCTTGGCAACTGGCTTTCTGTCCTCCCTGTGGTAACAACCAGCATTTTGGAAGCTGCTTATTCACATGTGTAATTGTCTTGGGGACTGTTTTAAAACCAGAAAAGGGAAAAAGAAAAAAAAACCAAACCAACAAGTGTTCAGAGATACAAAACACTTTGTGCAAGATTCTCTGGAGAAATTAGTCACTCAGTGAAAGAGTCTGTAATGCAGAGAGGCACTTTGTCTTGAATGAGTTTAAAGAGTGGAAATATAAATTGCTTAAGAGACCACTGCTGAGTTTAATATTCTCAAAATTAAAAATTTGCATCTGCCAATAAAGACATAAGAGAGCTCTGGTAAGATATAACCACAGGCAAACCTACATGGCCAGCTGCAGATAGCCCTGTGCACCACACTTGCATTCCCCTGGCTTGAAGCAAGCCAGCTGTGGTAGGGAAGCCACGCAGCCTTCTTGCAAGGGGCATATTAAATCAAATGCAGTGCTTTGCTAACATGACTGTACAGCTTCTGGACCAGAGGTTTTCTGTTGTTGTTAGGTTTGGGGGTTTTTTTACACTTGATTTGCTGGGTGCGTAGACAGATAAACTTGACCTGGACATGTCCCTGTAGCATGACTGAAATGAGGCAGAAGTCCTGTGGGAAAAAAGGATGCAATTGTTTAACTTAAGCTTGTATTATAATCATATGCATAAAAGGCTGCATTAATGTTGTGCAGGCAACTTTAATACTGGCATCCTCCAACTTTTTTGAAAGGATCATGTCGCAATTTTAATACATTTCTTTTAATATCTTGTGTGTGTATAATTTCACACACCTATATAACTGGATGTTCCTTTTATCTCTTTAATTGTCTAATGCTTTAAAAATTCCTATTAAATTTTTGGCTTTGTTATGAATTTGAAGCAATGGTCTGAAGAATATCATTAATTACGTGTTATGTAAAAAAAACTTACTTCCATCTGTCGACTTTAAATGAGATGCCTGACAGTATCAGTGATCATCCTTTGATTCTTGATTTTGGAGAAAAGATGAAAGAGGAAGACCCGCTTTCACAACTGACTGCTAGTCATTAATTTGTAGAATTGTACTATTCCCATTCCTTCCTAAGAAAATATCATATTATTTCCCTACTGCTCCCAGTAATTATCATTACCTAGTCCAAACTCTGCTGTGTCAGTTACTGTTCCAAGATAACGGTATGGCTGAAATTGAATTTACTACTCTGGATGATGTCATATTATTGTTATATGTTATGCATCAATAATATTTGCATTATTATTTTCTAGTCTTTTTAATGCAGCCAGATTGTTTACTTTTAGAACACATAATTTAAACAGCTACAAGCAAAATTTTTTTGTGACATTTCAAAACATTTTTATAAGCTGTTATGATTTTTAGAGTCCCATTAATACCTATCAGTACGTGAGATCATTCTCTTTGTTGTACTTCCTTTTGAATGGGCAACAAGGAGTTTCAAATCCCCTTTAATTTCAAATTCAATTAACATTCAAGAATTTCAAATCTTGTTTATAATAGCCTATCAGAAGTCCTAGCAAGCTTCTCTTTGCTATGCAGTACAACAGTTTATGGGTCACTTGCAAATTTGTCTATTCTCTTTGTTCAATTCTGGTTTGCACTGTTATTAAATGTGTAAAGTATCAGTCACATCACACAACTCCAGAATATTTATTTTGGATAAAAAAAATTAATAAAACTAATTCCTAATGTATGCTAGTCATTCATGAAACATTCATGAAAAGGCCCTAGTGAGGTTATTCTTTACAAAAGGTACCATATGAAAAAGAAGAAGAAGAAACATCTGTCCAAGAATGTGAAATAAACACAGAGGTGGAAAATGACACTGGAACAGAATGAAGGAAAAATGCTGCTTGACAGTGATAGACATGCAAAGTACAATGGAGTCCTGCAGAGCTTTTAAAATGATGATAAGAAGCGTAAAGCTGAGGCTATAACTGAAATATTAAAATGAAGTGAATAACAGACAAGGAAGAGGAATTCAATACCTTAAGCAATTCTCAGTATTAGCTACCTTTGTGTAGCATTACATATGTTTATTAAAGATGGGAAGAAGAGCTGAACGCAGCTTTACCTTTCATTATTTGATCGTTTATAATTTAAGTCTCCCATTATAGCCCAACCTTTCTCTGTATTTCTGTTCTTGCTCAGCCCGATTATCAGTGCCAGGTTTGCAGCAGCAGAGAGGGGTGGAAGGAGGCACTGGGCTTGTAACCTTTCATTAGCCCCATGAGGAACATCCATCTTAATACATATCTTTCAGAATATCCATTAGCATTATTCTAAAAATTATTATTTGGGAATATATGCAGTACATTCCATATAGTCTTCTACACACTAATGCTCTGCATATGGAGATTTTTACTTAAATTATCTGATTTTTGAAAGAAATGCCACGAAGTTTACTTTTTAATTTAACCCATAATTTTTTGCTGTTAGTATTTTTAACTGATTCCTTCAACACTAACATTAGTTTGCTTAACATGTATGATAAACATACGGAGAACATAACAGGATGTCATGGTTTAACCCGGCTGGCAACTCAGCACCACGCAGCCACTCACTCACCCCCCCCCTCCC
>NW_009258616.1:1312765-1319032 GCF_000687185.1 Egretta garzetta | reverse complement strand
GCATGACATTATATGGTATGGAATAGCTCTTTGGACAGTTTGGGTTAGCTGTCCTAGCTGTGCTGTACTCCCAGCTTGTTATGCACCTGGCCGAGCAGGAGAAGCTCAAAAAGTCCTTGAGTAGTCTGAGCACTACTTGGCAACAACTAAAAACATCAGGGTGTTATCAACATTCTTCTGGTACTAAATCCAAAACACAGCACTATGCTAGCTACTGTGAAGAAAATTAACTCTATCCCAGCCGAAACCGGGACACAGGAACAGTACAGAATCCATCCTAGGACAATTATTCCTATGAGTTAACCCATCAAACTGTGAAGAAAGATAGTGAAAAGGGCTCTGCACTCTAAACTAAGTAAATATGTCTCTGTGCTTTAAGGATTGTCAAGCTGGACCCTACAGACCTGTAAAAATGTGTTAGTTTCAGCAAAAAAAAGATGTACTACATGAAAGGTCAGGTCACAGACAATTCAACTCAAGAATCAGTAACGAGAGAACCTAAACAGTCATCAGGTCCCAGCAAGTTGTCAGGGGAAAGGTTATCAGTCAAAGCGCAGGAGTACAACAGTGGTTTAGAGTGAAGCTCTTTAAAAAATTACTTTTCCATTCTAAATGTTTTCTTAATTGCATGGCAATAATTACTCAAGGGGATGTTAAGAGTGGAAAATATGACAACAGCATTGAAATATACAAGCAAGAATGAGAGAAGTGCATGAAAATCTTTTTCAAAAGGACATTCTTTCCCTCCTTATTAGTAAAGTAGAGCAAAAGTTCCTACCTATCTCCTTAATTGAATACACCAGATTTTGCAAGGGAAATAGCAGTAAATAAACTAATTTCTACGGGTTGGGGATTTTTTTAGCCATACCTATTTTAGATTTTATGGGGTACTTATGTGATCTCAGTAATACCCTGCATTGGTTCCGTGCAGAGCTAACATCCAGATCCAGCTCAGCTAAGTTCACGTAATTGAATTACCTATGATAGAAGTGCAGTCACCCTATGCTTCCTGGAGACCATGGAGAATGAGGGGTCCTGCAAGGTTCATCTCCCACTACACCACTATAAATGCCTCATTATAATGTCTCCCTCTCTGGGAACTCTAGCAAAACTGGACTCCTAATTTAGGCGTCTGAGTTAGGTGGGACAAATCTTGCTTTAGGCCCCCAGTTTTGGTGCCCGAGTTGAACTGAAGTTAGATGTTTCAAGTAGCCTAAATCAGTTTATATGAGTATTTTGCACTGAAGAAACTTGTCTAAGTTATGCAGGATGTTTACCCTTTCAGTGGCTAAAACTTAGACAACAGAGTAATGGTATCCTTATATTAGAGGTGGGGAACTCAGTCAAAAAGACTGAAGGACTGATCAAAGACTCAGGGGAATTTCTCCCCTTTTCTTCTGAGGATTTCAGTTCTTTGCCCAGTGTCAGAGGAACAGGTCTGAAGCATGAACTTGTGACTCTCCCACCTTGTTCTTTAAGCATAACATCGGCCTTTAAGCTGTGGAGAGCAGAGCTGGAATTCTGCAATATCGGCTTTTTTACAGTGCTGGCAACCTTACTTTACATTTTCTGTTTGCAATGGACTATTTTAATCACAGTCTATGGCCATAATTCTTCCCATTAAGTTCTACTGTTAAATAAAAGATAAAAGTTGTTGCTGATGTGAATGAAAAGCAGTTACTATGAAAAGCAATTACTTCATCAGTGATAATGTAAAAATAATTCTATCTTCAATATTTATATGAACATTGTTGAAGTAGATTACTGGCCAACCTTTATTGAAAATTACTTGACTTATAATTCTGATTTATATTTATACAAATGTAAAAAGAACTAAAATTCCAGCTATCTACCATGCACAGTGTTGTTAGGGTTAATTTGTACATCCTGGGAACTGAGCTATGCTAGCTGGTGCTTCAAAGCTTACTGTGCTAGACTTACATGAACTGGAAGTCTTGCTTCCTCATCTCTGGTGTTGCAGCTTCTGTACCCAGTTGTGGTAGTAATGCCTGCTGTAATCACACTAACACCACCTCTGTTGTGCCTGACTTTGGCTGTAATAAACCATATCATATATTTCCAAAACAATAAGGAGTTTATTTACAGAAACCTTGGCTAATTGAGTATATAACAAGCAAGTTCCTCCTTAAGATTTCCGAAGGGAAGACAGACTTAAAATATAGTTCTGGTAAAAACTTTCAGTCTCCTTTTATTTTGATGGTTATTTTTTTGAGCAGTCAGTATGTGGATGAGCAAATTCTGCCTCTCTTCTAGGTAAAATAAATAATTTATCACCATTTTCTCAATGAACTCCCAACAACAAACTAAAATGAAAACTTCACTAAATCATCTAGTGAAAAAATACCTGTGTATTCTTGATAGTTTTGGTTTTTTCCTCTTGTCAGATGTACTGCAAATTTCTGGACTAGAGTATCTGAAATATTAAAAGCTATTTTATTTGTTGTTCCTTGAACACAACCTATCTACTCTCGGTGTTTGTAGAATCAATTTCCTTTTTGAGAGTATATAACCGCTGAGTCCAAAAGTCCAGGTATCCTTCCAGCCATGCAGGACTTTGAATATGTGGAAGTCCTAGTTCCCAAGGAGAATAAAGGGTTCACTAAATGATCATTGCATAGTATCATTGTGTGTTAAGTCTGAAGCATAAAATTAGAGACAGAGCTGTCTCTGCAAAAGGACATGGGTATTAAAATGTCTCCCTGTACTTTTAAGCACAAGATACTCATCCACAAAGCCCCACCTTGGCTGCAGACTGAACCACAGGAGCTGTTGCATTCTGCAGGCACTCATGTTTCTACCACTGCTTGTCTGGAGGGCTTAGGTTCACATAGCCGCCTTGGATATCACAGCACAGACTGGTTCTATGCTTTAATAACTGATTATCTGATAGACTTACAGCATCCGAGTTAGGCACCTTCTTCCTTTGTATGGCACATCATGTCATTCACATTGCAAAGCAGGGGATGTCTAAAATACCTACAGACAAAAGATGCTTTGCTGACCTATGGGATTTAGGTGCCTCATGTAAGTAAGACTTAATGGTTAAACAACATCTATCAATAATGGATACAGATGCGGAGGATACAGATACCATTTCAGAGTTCTACACAAAGTATTGCCCAGAACAGGAGCTAGAAATTAGCTTTTGCTTTTTGTCCAGTGAGTGTTCAAACCCATAGGAGTTTGCCTTTATTCTTGCATCTGACGAAAACGTCATTGTTTCATCCAAAATGGAATATCATCACAAGAGGGAATGCACTCCATCACACTACATAGCCTGATGTTTGGACTGTCTCCTAAGGTAAAAAAATATTCAAATCACTACAAGAAATACTTGAACTGGTTCTCCCCCTGGGGAAGGTATGATGATTAGCAAGCAGTTGACTAAAAGAAGGAGCTTCTTCTACATTTTAAGCCATTTCTTGAGAGAAAAAAACAGGAGAGGATTCAGTGCTATGAATCCTTATTAGAGAGGGATGTATTCCTTCAGTCAGCCATACAGACAGAGGAAAACCATTTTATTGCTATTCTTTGTGCTTGCTACAGGACAGCTATGGTAACCCACCACTTGCTCTGTTGTCTTCTCAAATATTGCTCTCAGGTGATTAAAATCTTCTGTTTGGTTTAGTGGCAGTTCAGGGGTACACTGAATACTGTGGGAGCTAGTGGGATGCAGATGCTGAGAGTGATTGAGGGGTGCTGCAGTATTCTCCCTGAGGTTAGTCTTGATCTTTTGCAGCTTTCTCCAGCAAGCCGTTTCTCCAACAGCAAGCTGTGTCCCCTTCCCCCCTGCCTTCTTCCCTAACTTAAGTCCAAATAACATATTTCTGTGCAACGTGCCTTTCCTGAGTTCACAAATTTCTTATACTCCCGCCACTTTCTGATGGGCAAAGGGAGCAGGGGCCTCTCCATGGAGCTCTCTGACCCTGGCATAACCGTCTGAACCGTGTCACAATTGGGGTACGCCTGAGGCTTTCTCTTTTGCCTCCTGAATAGTACCAGTCTTTGTTGCCCTATTGGCCTGTGCTTGAATGAATCTTTTGGGTGAATGACGTATTCCTTGACATTATCCATGTTGGTTTCACAGACAAGGATATTAAAATGACCTAGCCTTATTATTCATGTGATAGCCACTGATAAACCCCCTGTATTTACTAAATTCTATCACACTATGATACATGACAGCCCACATTTATTATAAGCAATATGTTGGCTTTTAGAAAATGCTTTCCCTTCTGAAACAGCAGAGCTTTACAGGGAAATACATGACTCTCTGCTTTCACAGTTCTAACAGCCAAAACTGAGTAGAGCAATAAAGCGAAAGATAATGAACACAGAACTGGGGTATTGTTGGAAAGACAAGATCTAGCTAGAAAGAAGCATAAATAAGCTACATTTTACGTATCTTAATGCTTAAAATCAGATTACTGTGCATTGTATATTATTGCACTCAAAAAAGCCCTACCTTCCTTCAAAAATTAATAGCTTGCATCATAGAGCATATACTCTAAGTTGTTTAACTGGCATGGTACAGGTACATCTGGCATTTCTTACTCAATCCTCATACTCAACAGAAGTATTATTTTAATGTAAAAGACATGAAAGTTGCATAATTTCCTATTTTTAAAAAAGGGGAAAAAAAAACCCACAAACATTGCCAGAATGACACTAGGATGGTTAAGCAGGAGACTTGAAAACCTTAGATTCTACATAAAAACCTGTCCATGTGGGCTAAACAAGTAATTTACAACAATTTATTCATGATTATACAATGAACACTAAAAAGAGAAAAATTCACATAAACATATATTACTGAGTTTAATGAAGAGATAGGTAGTTCCTTTAGACGGATATGTGGCTAGTGGAATAAATTCATACAGAAGATACAGAAAATTAAGTACCCATGACTGACATGACCTTTTTCATACATCAAAAGGAACAGTACAGTTTTCAGTATGTATAGGATAAGGGTGATTAGTTCTTTTACCTGCCTTTGAGAAATGCCAGACTATGCGGCTTCCTTGTGAGAGGGAGGAGAACATTCTGAGGTGAAATATTTCTTATAATGAACTGAGATACTGAGTCCATATCATTATTTTAGTTATTACTGACAATCAATGTATCTATAAAGTGCATGCTATAACTCTAGATTAACTGCATAATTATGTAACCATAAAGAGTACTATAATATAATGACATACACATATGTTATGATGTTTAAAACATAAATAATTCCTGATAAAGCTCTCCTAAGCATTTTTTCCTGCTGCTTTCAGACCAAATGAACCAAACTGCTACTGAACATTTGGGTATGTAAACAAGTTATACTAGGAGGTATTACTGAAGCAGTGTGACTCCTAGGAATGGTCATACACTTGAAGTCTAATGCTTATTTTAGGGGTCAAATAAAAAGATCAACATCATGTTCAGTGACATCAGCAGAAATATAGAGACATGAGCTCGGTTAGAAACTGATATGCAGGCCTGGTATTCCCTTATGACCTTGTTTCTATTTAAAATGGCAAATTACTAGGGACCTACCAGTGAAGCCCACTGGTATTATCTGAACAAGCGCCTAAGTATTTTAAATAATTACTCAATAAAGGTGTGAATTTATCCAGGATGGCAGTTTCTTAACTAACCCAATAATTGTGTCAGTTCAATAAAGCAGCACTGAAATGACAGAAGATTCCAACTGCTGTCACCAGAAAGGGAAAGGCTTTGTGAAAATGACAGCAACAAAAATGACTTACAATCTGAAAACTGTGAGAAACCCAAATGGCTCAACCTGTTTAGCTTTTAAATACTATCAAATAGTGTTTTGGTTTTAGAATTTAAATATGCTAGCTGTGAGAAACAATAGGATGGAAAAGATTTCTTTTCTCTCCTAACACAGAGGTAACAAGCACTCATGACTGGAAGTTAAAAAAAGGTGAATTTGTAATGGAAGCCACATTCAAAAGTGGTTAGATGTTTTCTGTCTTTTCCTGTCATCAAGTCAAGAGTGGATTCCATTTTGAGCATTTGGAAATCAATGGTATCTTCACCCTTAATTCCTATGAATTTATACATGACTCCTCCATGCAGACATAACTAATGATGGTACGAGGCTGACATTTTGCTTGTGGGTCTCACAGATATTTTCTGACAGCAGGGCTGACAGCAGTAAGGCTCCACTGAAGATTATGGAACAGGGTGATTTTAAATTACCACTGACTCTTATGCCTGTTTTCCCACTTTAATTCT
>NW_009258616.1:1307919-1312649 GCF_000687185.1 Egretta garzetta | reverse complement strand
ATTCTTTCCTTTTTCTTACACCATGTCACTGCCCAGAATCTGTTCCACTTTTCTACTTTCCTCCTCCTCATCTCAGCTTTCTAGACCAGCTTGTCCCAGTGGCCATCCCACATCCCAGCTCTTTAATGAACTTGTCTTTCCATCTCTTACCTCACCTATTTACCATACAATATTTTCTAATTTTATGTTAATAAGCAACCAAGTACTTCTATTCCTATCTCCCCTTCTTGTTCAACCACAGTCATTCCCTTTCATGTCCTCTATTGCCTTCTGGGCACAGATGCAGTTCTCAATCTCAACACAACTTGTAACGAATCTTTTCTCCCTATGAAAAATATTTTTCAGTCCTCATAGAGTAGTTTCTGTCTACTTGCCAGGGTACCATGGGCTTGGACATCCTGATGTCCATTTTTCTGCTTGTGTCCGTCCTCCACACCTCTCAGCCCTGGACTGTGTACAGTCAGTCACTCTGTAGAGATGAATCAAATGCAGACCTGTCACATGTGCAAGCCTCAGGGTGGAAGAATATGATAAATTCTTCTCTGATAATGGAACATGAACTTTCTGGCCATCATTACTATCAGCAGCGGGATGGGAATATGCCTCATGAGCATGAAGATTTTATCTTTTAAAATGAACGTGTCTATTGAGAGTATGTAAATTCAAGGTATTTTAACTCAACAAAATTTGGGAGACCAAGGAAAGGAACCATAGCTTTAGAAAGTTTTTGAACGTGAGGAATTAAGCCACATGTGCCTCTCCATTTCTCAGACCAGTGCGGATTACGGGTAAGATTTTCAGGCAGCATGAAATTATGCCAGACACTAAAAGCTCCTAATGGGACACTTGGATAGAGTCCGAATACAATGCTGTTCAGTCACATTCATTTTCATAGTCAGGACATATGAAGATGGGTACAAGGTTTTGACAGGTCTTTTCCCGCTGATAGTATCCCCAGTTTTGAGGGAATCCCTCTCTGGAAAGATGTGATCTCTCTTTACCTCCTTTACAGCGGGTGAATAGGCAACAGATTGTCTCAAAGTTGAAAGATTGTTTTCAGCTAAATACTAACACAACCATTTTTGCACTTTTTTTTACGTTTATTATTTGAAATCCATCTCTGTGTACAAGCCATTTCCTTCTCTAACTTGGCACCATGCCAAAACCACTTTCTTCTCAGTTGATTCTTCTAAACATCTTAATGGCTGTGTCAGCTTCCTGTAATTGTTCCTCCAGTATAGGATTTCCTCCATCCCCTCCGACTAGCTCAGGCAATGTCCTTCTGGTTTATGCTTTAAAATGCTTGGACATCAGACACAGACAAAAAGAAGAGATCAGTATATATCAAATGCAGACAGTCTTAAAAACAAATGGGAAAAACAGAGACCTGAACTATTCTTGCACTTGCTAGGTTTGCTCAGCATCTGTGAGCAAAATGTTGCCTTTAAACTGTTGTTTTATAATGATGTCTCGGGAAAAGGAAAAGGAAGCATGAGAACATTGATGAGTAACCAAAAATAAGATAATGATGTAAAGAATAAAGACACTGGTCCAACTATGGTAGCTTCCATTATTATTTAGCATTTGGGCAGCACTTTGCAAACATGAATTAACTCTCACAACCTTCATACCAGCTCTCACAGTGAGAACAAAGTATCATCATCACTGTATAGTGGAGGTAACATAAGAACAAAGTCTCCAATAGCATGAATGTCTGTAGTCTTAGTTCCAATCATTATGTCAGTAGAAAATTTGACTGAAAGCTAAAGGTATTTGGTCAAAGCCATACAAAGTGTCTACAGCAGAAATTCTGCAGACCCCAACTTGCATTCTGATCTCTCTATGTGTCTCCCTTTCTTGAGGATTTCACAGGTTTACAGAAATATACTGTATTTTGTATGAGAAACTGGTCCTCATGGAGAAGTATATCACAAGAACATTATATCACCCTGGAAAAGTGATGACTGCTGAACATCAGTATATCTGAAAAATATCTGAGACAGTTACATTGCCTCAGCACACAGCCCTTCAAAACAGTTACACAAATTATTAGTTCCACAGGACAGAGCTAGCGACCAACACAGTGGCCTTCCTGTGCTAGATGGGGTCCCATGTGTCATAGACTGGTCCAATCTCTTTGCCCAAGATTACTGACTACTTTGCACTTGCTGACTGCTCTCCTTTGCTGAGGATAACAAGTGTTGCTCATAATGGGGCAAAAAAAGTGCCTACCTTCTAGCAACTCCACATCTCCCATCAAATTAGCTAGTGGATTGTACTCACACAGAAGCCACTTTGCTGTGTCTGCAGGTTCTTAAGCTTAGTGCTTTCATTTCTGAATCCTCTACTAAAATGCCAGCTGGCTCTAAAGGCTCCCAAAGCATAAAGTGCTTAAAGTCTCCTCAGTAACATCCCTGCACACTAAGTATTTTTGGTCTTATTGGCCACACTGAGACAGCATCCCCATCCAGCAGCCAGGCAATTAGAAAACTCAAGGGGGTTGTGGGACACTTGAATTCACAGCCTTCTGCCTGAGGGAATGTAAATGTACATGTTCACTCAGTAAGACCAGTGTTCCAGACACCTGGCCAGGGTGTCCTAGAAAGCAGGAAGCTTCTGCAGTGTCCCTTGCTAAAGCTCTCCTAAGCCACAATGAATAACTGAAAAAGAGGTAGAGAGTCCAGTATACCATCAACCAAATGAAAAATTGTCAACAGTATCTATGACTCCTAGCTGGGTTATCTAAGCACTTTCTTTCTGCCTTTTTTCCTACCATTGCTTTTCTACTATGAATTTAAGTATCTCGTCATATAAATAAATTGTAATGTCAGGTGGGTCAGGTCTCATGTATGCATGGAAACAGAAGGAAATGAATGTCAGTTGTGTGAATTTGTCTAACGACAGAGTATGGCAAAAAGTTAAGTAATTAAAAAGACAAACCAGTTACTTTCACTTTTAGAATTGTAGAATCATAGAATCATTTAGGTTGGAAAAGACACTTAAGGTCATCAAGTCCAACTGTTAACCTAACACTGCCAAGTCCACCACTAAACCATGTCCCTAAACACCTCATCTACCTGTCTTTTAAATGCCTCCAGGGATGGGGACTCAGCCACTTCCCTGGGCAGCCTGTTAAAATGCTTGACAGCTCATTTGGTGAAGAAATTTTTCCTAATGTCCAATCTAAACCTCCCCTGGTGCAACTTGAGGCCATTTCCCCTCATCCTATCACCTGTTACCTGGGAGAAGAGACCAACACCCACCTCACTACAACCTCATTTCAGGTAGTTGTAGAGAGTGATAAGGTCTCCCCTCAGTCCCCTCTTCTCCAGGCTAAACAACCCCAATTCACTCAGCCACTCGTCATAAGACTTGTGCTTGAGAACCTTCACTAGCTTCTTTGGACACGGTCCAGCACCTCAATGTCTTTCTTGCAGTGAGGGGCCCAAAACCAAACACAGTATTCAAGGTGCAGCATCACTCGTGCTGAGTACAGGGGCATGATCACTTCCTTACTCCTGCTGGCCACACCAGGATGCTATTGGCCCTTTGGCCACCTGGGCACACTGTCCACTCATATTCAGATGACTGTCAACAATCACCCCCAGGTCCTTTTCTGCCAGGCAACTTTCCAGCCACTCTTCCCCAAGCCTGTAGCATGGGGTTGTTGTGACCCAAGTGCAGGACCTGGCATTTGGCCTTGTTGAACCTCATACAATTGGCCTTGATCCAGCCTGCCCAGATCCCTCTGTAGACCCTTCCTACCCTTGAGCAGATCAACACTCCCACCCAACTTGGTGTCGTCTGCAAACTTACTCCACCCCCTCCTCCAGATAGTTGATAAAGATATTAAATAATATTGGCCCCAGTACTGAGCCGTGGGAAGCACCACTTGTGACCGGCTGCCAACTGCATTTAACTCCATTCACCATTACTCTTTGGGCCCGGCCATCTGGCCAGTTTTTTACCCAGAGAAGACTACACCTGTTTAAGCCATGAGCAGCCAGTTTCTCTAGAAGAATGGTGTGGGAAACACTGTCAAGGGCTTTTCTAAAGTCCAAGTAAACAACATCCACAGCCTTTCCGTCATCCACTAAGCGGGTCACCTTGTTGTAGAAGGAGATCAGGTTAGTCAAGCAAGACCTGCCTTTCATAAACCCATGCTGACTGGGCCTGATCACCTGGTTGTCCTGAATGTGTCACATGATGGCACTTAATACGATCTGCTCCATAACCTTCCCTGGCACTGAAGTTAGACTGACAGGATCCAGTTCCCTGCTCCTCCTTCTGGCCCTTCTTGTAGATGTTGTCACATTTGCTAACATCCAGTCAACTGGGACCTCCCCACTTAGCCAGAACTGCTGATAAAGGATCGAAAGTGGCTTGGTGAGCACATCTGCCAGCTTCCTCAGTACCCTTGGGTGGATCCCATCCAGCCCCATAGACTAGTGCGTGTCTAAGTGGTACAGCAGGTTGCTAACCATTTCCCCTTGGATTATGGGGACTTCATTCTGCTCCTGTCCCTGTCTTCCAGCTCAGGGGGCTGGGTATCCCGAGAACAACTGGTGTGACTATTAAAGATTGAGGCAGAGAAGGCATTAAGTACCTCAACCTTTTCCTTGTTGTTTGTCACTGTGTTTCCCCTTGCATCGAATAAAGGATGGATATTCTTCTTTTGTTGCTAATGTATTTATAGAAACATTTTTTATTGTCTTTTATGGCAGGACCCC
>NW_009258616.1:1299634-1307313 GCF_000687185.1 Egretta garzetta | reverse complement strand
CTTGGTGAGCCCATCTGCCAGCTTCCTCAGTACCCTTGGGTGGATCCCATCCAGCCCCATAGACTAGTGCGTGTCTAAGTGGTACAGCAGGTTGCTAACCATTTCCCCTTGGATTATGGGGACTTCATTCTGCTCCTGTCCCTGTCTTCCAGCTCAGGGGGCTGGGTATCCCGAGAACAACTGGTGTGACTATTAAAGATTGAGGCAGAGAAGGCATTAAGTACCTCAACCTTTTCCTTGTCCTTTGTCACTGTGTTTCCCCTTGCATCGAATAAAGGATGGATATTCTTCTTTTGTTGCTAATGTATTTATAGAAACATTTTTTATTGTCTTTTATGGCAGTACCCAGATTATGTTGTAGTTGGGCTTTGGTCCTTCTAGTTTTTTCCCTTCATAAGCTCACGACATCCTTGTAGTCCTCCTGAGTTGCCTGCCCCTTCTTCCAAAGGTCATAAAATCTCCTTTTTTTCCTGATCTTCAGCCAAAACTCTCTGCTCATCCAGGCTGGTCTTCTTCCCTTCAGGCTTGCCTTTTGGCATGTGGGGATGGCCTGCTCCTGTACCTTTGAGATTTCCTTCTTGAAGAATGTCCAGCCTTCCCGGACCCCTTTGCCCTTCAGGACTGCCTCCCAAGGGACTCTGTCAACCACGCTCCTAAACAGGCCAAAGTCTGCCCGCCAGATGTCCAAGGTAGCAGTTCTGCTGACCTCCCTCCTTACTTCTCCAAGAATCGAAAACTCTATCATTTTGCGATCACTATGTTCAAGACAGCCTCCAACCGTCACATCACCCACAAGTCCTGCTCTGTGTGTAAACAACAGGTCCAGCGGGGCACCTTCCCTAGTTGGCTCCCTCACAGCTGTGTCAAGAAGTGATCTTCCAGACCCTCCAGGAACTTCCTAGACTGTTTCCTCTCTGCCGTATTGTATTGATATTGACATGATAAAATAATATGTGAAGCTGTGGAATGACAACTGTTGAGTTTTCATTATAGGAAAAAACACACTATACAACCTGAGCTTTACCTCACACACTGTATTCTTACGATTTTAACTCTGAATGAAAGAGAGAAGGAAATGATGGTTCATGATCTGGTGATCCTCCACTGACCATGCAAGTACAGTTTTTTAAAGGAGAAGGAAACAGCATGATTAAGAGCCTAAATGGTGAAACAAGCTCTTACACAACGCATTTTACTTGAAAATGTGTAGGTGAAATCTGCCTGGAGGATGAGAAATTCAGGTGTGAAATGGGTGCGGCTACAGTTGAGAGTTTAATAAGACATGAATTTGTTTTTTCCTTCAGTGTGTAGTATTGACATGCCTATGGCTGCAGGCACCTAAGAGACTGAATATAATTGAGGTGCTGACAGCAGACAGAAAATTGTAGTATATTAAACATTTCTTTGTAATTAATACACTTTTGATTATACCTTTTTTAAAAAAGTACTGGTGAATCTCAGGTTTCTGGGAGAGACAATAAATGTCTTATTTTGTTCCATTACAAATACTTCTCATACCATCACCTTTGGCAGTGTAGTAAATACTGTGACACACTCTGTCAGATATGGTTTGTTTTCTTTCTCCCAACCAGGGGGGCAATTCTGTTCTCAGTGCAGTGTTTAGTTTTCTTGGTTTGTTTTTAAAAATCCACGATGCTCTGAAATGCCTCTGTGGGTATGACCCGCTGTCATGAATTACACTCTGCAGGTCAGCTGGAATTGCAGGTGACAGTCCCTAATCCAGACCATGACTAAGCCTTTTAGCTGTACTAGCATCAAATGTCTGAGTGCCTTGGATAAAGGGACTTAAAGGCTACGTATACAAAAGGCTGGAAATATCTAAATCTGAAATCTGAATTTCACACTCTGCTATCAGCTGATATAGAAGTCAGAAATATACTGTCATGGTGAGAAATTACAACTGTGTTGAAAGGGCTGGGCACTTAGGCTTCCTTCTCTACAATCAGGTCTTTCCTATTCTATTTCTGTGATTTTTTGTAAAATATCCATCTGAATTAAAATCTCAGTTCCTAAATTGTCTGGGTAAAAATGAACAATATAGCCAGCCTCAGCTGCCAGTTTTCCATTGGGTGAGACTCTCCTTTAATGTCTGATCTTCCAGTTTGCATTTTTACCTTACTGTTGGTCAAGCTCAGGAACCCACAATTTCTGTGTAAGTGCCCTTATTACCATGTAAAAGGATCTCTCTCTCTAATCACTCACACAATAATCAAGGATTCTACACATAAATGAATAAGTTGAACGACAAAATATACTAAGCTGAACAAAAAAGGCAGTGGTCAAAGATACCCTATAACCTCTAGGACAGAACCTTCATTAGTGGGTCAGGAGAGCAGGGTTTGAATCTCTGTTCATGCACGTGAATATAGAGGGAAACTCATTTTCAGACGAAACCCTGGCAGGGCTTTTTGGCAGGGTATCTCAGGAGTCATGGCTGTGAATTTTAAAAAAAAAAAAAAAAATTGCCCTTCTCCCTGTGCCTTGGTGAGGGTGAGTGTAGGAGCCTCTCTTATGCTTCTTCCACCAGCTCATTTAGTCAACTCCTTGCTCAGTACGCTGGTTTCTCTGACCGTCATCACACTGGAAGGAGAGTCAAGGTGTGTGACCCACCACTGCTGGTTCTACACCAGAGAGAAAGTCAACAAGGTAGGTATTGTGATAAGGAACAGGGTGCTTTTCTGTAGAGAGCATAAGCACTGAACCACAGTTTGACTTCATATTTCAAGGAGGTTAGTGCAGAGAGCAGGATGTCTTGTTTCTGTGCCTTGTGTTCGTATTCCTGCTGTATACCTGAGCTTTATATAGTGTTCATTACTGGCAATGTTCAGCATCAGGTTTTTTAGGCATGATAACAGTAATCAAAGATGCATTGTGACCAACTCTATTATCAGATAACTGCTGCAACTGTAAAATCAGGTAAGCATACTGGAGGAAACCACTATACACAGTGCTGCCTTGGACACTCACATACCTTAAGCATGTGAAATTAAGCAACAGTCCTCCAAAAAGTCTTTGAAAAAAGACAAATAAAGTCTAGTTATCATCCAGAAAGAGGAAATTTGCAACTTTCCATCACGGTCCATCTACCTTTCCTTTCACTCCCTTTGTGGCTGAATACCTTCAGAAAGTTTGTCTGAGGAAATGAGCTTTAAGAAAAATTCTCCATTACCATCTGTGCATGGTGGGAAAGGGCTCATTAACTTTTTTTCCAACGAGGAGACATTAATTCAGCAAACCAGTTTTCCTCCATTTACAAACTCAGATATTCTTTGAATGCCCAGTTCTCTAGACTCTGATGGCTTGCTATTTGTAAGAAACTATTGACTTGAGGAAGGAGGAGAAAGAGACAAACTAAACTGAGAGCTCAAGCAATGGGCAGATCTTGGTGGTATCTCAGAAGCCTTAATGTCATGATAACAGATCCCACAATATGTATTTAGCAAATGAAATTCCCACCTTCCTGTCACTTCAGCATGATCCCTACATAACAACAAAAAGTGTGGAAGTTCTCAGGTGATTGTATATGGACAAGAAGGAAATGGTTACCATGAAAGAAATAGGTACTAAAACCATTTTGATTGATCAGAGAGATTAGAAATTCTCCAATGAGAAGAGATAAAAAAGAGTCAATGATTGTATTGTGCCGTTTGCCACCCTTTATAAAATATCTTGTAGGGACAGGTATCCTCAGTCCTTTCTTCTTCCTGTCATTTTATTATCTGGCAAACAGAGTGCCTATTTCTAATTAGTCATGGTTCAACCCAATATGGAGGCAATCGTAAATAACACAGCCAATAGCAATGACACTAATTGCCTGCTTAAGCTGGGTGTGTCCAAAACTTTGTTGCTAAACTTGCAGTCGCAGGTTTAGTAGTTGCTTGAGACTTGTGACTGGATGTTTTTCAAGAACTGCTTGTTACTATGTATATATGCAATAGATGTATTTATGATATAATGGACCACAATTTCTTTTGGTACCTCTAGCTGCCTTTATAATATAAATCTTAATTATAATAATAAACTTTTGGGACAGGAGCCAAAGGATTTCTCTGTGTGTGAGGATTTCTGTGTATGCCCCAGTGTACTGGTCCCCAATTCTAATTGTGGCCTTTGAACTCATTTGTACTGAGATGCAGTTGAAAGTCAGAACAACAAACCCATTAATAGTAATAGCAGTGTGAGAGCCTAGTGCTGTGTGGTAGAGAACACATGATAGGGCTGCATGGGTTTAGATCTGTTATAATAATGAAGTCTGCTTGTCAAGAGCTATGATTTCTACTCATATACTATGAGTTTCAGCCAAGTTAGAGTTCTAGGGAAAACTAGTTCTTGCTGGAAATTTCTTGAAGTATTATTGGTACCAGTCCATATATAAGGCAAGTATAAAAAAAAGTAACTAATAACTGTGGGTCCATGACAGAAGCCTGAGGTCTTTGGGAAAATGAAATACAGGGCAGTACAAGGGAGAAGTCTGGGGATGCACTGGCTTTGGAGATATGGGTGTGTAGGGGCAGCATGTGGGATTTATGTATTTAATATATTTGAGTGTTTATTTTTCTTCTTCAGAAGGTCATACCTCTGTCTAAGTTAAGGCCATCTTTATTTTAAACCACTATGGCAGGTCCATAGAAACCATAGTGCTGGCAGGATTACTAGAGGAATGTTTTCATCTTCTGTTGCTTACTCTATCTGTTCAAAAAGAAGCAGCACAGTGTCAGTGCACTGACCTGCACACACTGCCTGCACATGGCTGTGGAGCAATGACAGACAGCACTGGCTTGTTTCCTTCCTTTGAACTCCCCAGTATTTTGTAGATAAAAACATGGTGCTGCTGCTTTGGCATAATGGAAAAGAGGAGGATCTCTTTCCCATGATTTCCTTGGTGTCAAATCTTAGCTGCAGTTTAGCCTTTTTATTGCCATAATGCTGTGTGAAACCACTGACCTTTCTGCAGAGATGAAACCCTGCATCTCTGTTGCTAAATGAGGCAGGAGCAATTTTCTGACCCTGAGAGCAGGTGGCCTAGCCTAGCCCTAGTTATGTTACATAGTGTTTGACCTCCTATGGACCTTGAAGGGTACCCTTCTAGGGCTAAAACATAACTATTTTCTGTTTTTTTTTCTTTTTTTCTGTACAAAGCATCTGAAAAAAGAGCTGGGTATTATGCTGGGGTCTCATCAGCATGATGTTTTCATACATATTTTCATACATTGCTTCCTCTAGGGTACAGCATGAGGAATCTTTGGAGATGCAAAGCTGGGATGATGTTGGAAAACTGTTGAGGCTGGAGGGAACAAAAACTGGTGCCATGGTGTCTATACTGCCTATTGGAATTGATCCTCTCATGGGCTAAGCCTCCAGACAAGTTTAGGCACCACTTCCCAAAGAGCTGGCATAAGCCAAAGCAGCCTGGAAGCATGCTAGCAATTAAACAGTGTGGATGATCAGCAGGCCAGTGCTTGAGCTTGTTGCTTGCCCTTGTTTTATTTAGCGGTATGGAAAGGGCTGAAATATCCACACACCCTAGGATTAGATTGCCAGGGGAACTGCAGACATTGGGCTTCATTGACTGGGACACTTGACAGTGCATTGCTTTAATGCTGTTATGCAATATTGTTTTTCATTTAATCTAGGGGTCAGTCTTCATATGTGGGGGTGGGTTAAGATTAAGAGCTTGAGAAGCACACTGTAACCATAAATATACAGGGGTTTGGCAAAGTCTGAACAGACTCCCCTGTCAGTCCTTTGCTCAGACAGATGCCCTGCTCTTCTCAAGCAAGGTCACCTTATCTTTCTCACTCCCTCAATGCAGGAGCCAGCCTGTCTTTGGTTAAGCTTTACTTCTGTTTCTGTTACTTCTTTCAAATGGAAAAGCTCTTTTTAAAGCAGTCAGGAAGAAAAAAGAGAAGATCTTGGCTTACTGCCATACGCCTTGTTTATGGAGGCTAATATGATATAGAGAATGGGAACTGTGGGACAAAGAGCTGTGATCTTGCACTTGTCAAGTCTTGCCCTTGGTGTTATGTGCTGACCCTGCAGGATCACCAGTGTGGTCTTTTTTTCAGCTGCTCAATATATGAGGTACTTCTGTGCCCCATATGGTCTTTTTCTCTCCTTTTTCATTCTCTCTGTCCTAAGGGGTAACTGAGTGCAAGAGCATAAAAGGATTCTGACCTCAACGGATGCTGAAAAGCTCTGCATGCTCTGAGGGATTGTGTGCATGTCTTTCTGCCTCCATGAGTCAAGTTGGCCTTTTCTTCCTGCTTCTGCCCATATTTTCAGCATTCCTATCTAAATAAATTTAATTTAAAAATCTCTTTAGCTGAGATCACATGATCCTGCTGTGCTTTCCCATGATTATCAGTTTCTGATCCTCTCTGTACCTAACCTTTCATGCTGGTTTGGAGCAGAGAGAGTGGCTCAAATGGTTAATAGGGCTTGAAGCACTTTTCCTCAGGCATATCCCTTCGAAACCTATGCCTCCAAATCCATTACAAAGTCAAATACATTAAAAAAAAAAACCCAAACCAAAACAAAAAAAAACCCCTAAACTAAACAGGCTTGACTAGAAATGAACTTTCCCAGCTCACTTTTACAATTTAAATCATGAACTGAAGCTATTTGCAGAACACACAAAAAAATGCTGTGCTATTTATGACTAATACTACCAATTTCAGTGGAAGTACCTCTTTTTAGGAGGTGAATGAGACAGATTTAACAGATGGACGGAGAAGATGATGATTGCTCATGCTTCTCAATCTTTACAATAGAAGGAAGGATGGGAACATTTGGTATATATGCCCTTCCATGCCCACATGCTAGCAGTGCAGCGTGGGAAGGCTGGCACCGCATATCTTTTCCGCTGTTTTTAATGAACTTTAACCTATCTGTCATACTCCAAAGCACAACCAGGAACTCTGAACTAAAGAATGGCAGAGGGAGAAATCATCGAGTAATGCTTATTCTCCCTCTGGATGCATCGGTAACAAAACTTTAAAATCTCTGACAAGACCTACAATTTAGCTGCAGGATTTAATACTGGAAGATTGATGTATTTACTGTAATGGCAGTAAATTGACTATCCAAAGAGCTGTATATCTTTGCAGTGCAGGAAGTGTCTGTGTCTGAGGGAGATAGAGGCAAGTTATATCTAAAGGCAGATAATAAAAAAAAAAAAAAAAAATCACACTAAAACCATAAGAATTAATTAGAGAAATAGTTTGGGAGAATGACAGAAGAAAGTATAGAGGCTACTTTGAACCTCGCCCTTTCTGTTTACATTGACCTGAAATTGTGGTCTAATTTTAGGAAATGACATGGTCTTCTTGAGCCAAAAGAAGACTGAGAGAAAAATTTTTCTTGCTACAGGCTTTTACTGAATAGAAAATCTCTGTTAGTAACAAGTAGTGTGGTTTAAAGCAGCAAGAGAGTATTTCAGAAGCCTCCTCTATAAATTGCCTTTAATTTGAACTAGAAAATCTTGACAATTGAAGGAGTAAAATTTCACTCTAATGACTGAAATTCTTTTCCATCTGCATCTGTAAACATCATGCAAGATGAGATTGTTGCTGACATGCAATTATTGACAGATTTGTATGTGCATTGCAGACAGTGGTATTTGGAGAAATTTAGAAAACTTAGCCAGATAGAACAGATTT
>NW_009258616.1:1286921-1299606 GCF_000687185.1 Egretta garzetta | reverse complement strand
CTCTTTCCCATAGATTATACGCAATACAGAAGCCTAGAGGAAGAGAAAGGTGCATGAAGTACATGCTACTCCGTACTCTTCTAAGGCATCTGCTATGCACATTCCTTGCTGTGTGATATTTTCAAAGCTGCTATGAAGAAAGCTGCTTGCCAAAGGGAGAATACCAGAAAGTTAAATGTTTCTGCCTCTTGTGCAATCACAAGGAAGTGACCTCGGGCAGGACCTTGGAATGAACTTTCTGTGGGCAGCACATGTGTGGTCATAGCAAGCCACTGTGAACATAAAAGTTATGCCTTCTCTGCTGGGCTAGCCCTTCCCTTATTTCATTTCTATATCTCCTTTTCTCACTTGTCTAGTACTTTAAGTTGTTTGGCAATTACGTCTTTGGACACCAGTCTTCCTCCATTTCTTTGGTCTACACTCTTCTCCCTCTGCCTTCCTCTCAGAGATTTTTCTTTTTAGCTTTTACAGGTGCTGTTCACTGTCTTTGGCAGCTATGTTATAATTGATATTACTATCAGCATTATAAAAGAAGATTCCTTTTCTGCTGTTCAGGTTGAGTTCTGTGTGGTATGTACAGGATTTTATCCCACAGTTTTCAGTCTCTAATAATGAAGAAAGGGTCTAGTTTTTTCTACAGTGCTTTCACCTTTTTGCTCCTGTCTTTTCAGTCATTTTTCTACAGTAAGGTGAGGAAGGAGGTAGCAGGTCTATTGTAAAGGTACGCTTTCAAAGACAAGTCATTTCATTCTCTGTATTCTGTCTATCAATTATTTTCTCACGTTTCTGCAAGAATATTTCAGCAAAACCAAGATGATGGGACGATAATAATAATCATCTCCCTATCTGATAATAGGCTTCCCAGACACTCAACTGGCAGTTTGACAGCCCTCTGCCATAGTTACTACACCCTGCTGATAAAACTGCTGTTGCCGCAAATTGATCCTGACAAAACCAAGTTCATCTCTATTCTGAATTTCAGACTTGACCTTTGTGGGATTACAAGTTTAACCACCATAGAAAATATGTATCACAAAAGGAATATACCTAAAAAAAAATATCCCAGCCTTTCTCTTTTACTATCTGTTTATTCTCTCTATTGCATGATTATTTTAAACTGTTCTGTGGTATGGCTAAAAGTCAAATTCAACATTTTTTAAAGCACATGAACGTTACCCACTACTGGTTATAAAACTTATTTACCTGGGTACAGAATCTCTGTCCTTAACCACTTTGTGATTAAGATACCCCAGCCCCTACCAATGGTAGTCTGGGGAATGGTGTCATAAGGCTAAGGTTGGAAAGATGAGGGGGAAAGCAGAGGAAAAAGCAATAGATAAGTTGGGCTTGCTATAAACTCCTGCCAAAACCGAGGGAACTTTTGTTTTATACATACACTGTAAGTACAGTAAATACTGTGTAAATACACTGTATAAATACAGTTGTGACCATAGGGCTGCACTGGGATCCTTGTATGAAAGCCATCAGTCTTGATAAATTTTTCAGCGTATCTGTAAGCTTTACTCAACTTCTGGACTTGACGAAAATGATAATGGAAGGCATCTTCAAAAAGCTACTTTTGGTGACACCAACCTATTCTTGGGATTACATGGGGTTTACTACGTAGATGCAAAATAGTATTGCAGAGAGATACAAGCAACTGGGAAAACTACTTGGAATCCCCATCTCTGGGAAACCTCACTGCTACCTAAATTTTGTAGCCATAAAGCTATTCAGTATGCAGATATAAGGATGGAAGGGTCCATGTGATATACTCTTCGCTGGGTTAAAAACTGGCTGGGTGGCCGAGCCCAGAGAGTGGTGGTGAATGGAACTAAGTCCAGTTGGCGGCCGGTCACAAGCGGTGTCCCCCAGGGCTCAGTTCTAGGGCCAGTCTTGTTTAATATCTTTATCAATGACCTGGATGAGGGGATTGAGTGTGCCCTCAGCAAATTTGCAGACGACACCAAACTGGGTGGTAGTGTTGATCTGCTTGAGGGGAGGAGGGCTCTGCAGAGAGACCTGGACAGGCTGGATCAATGGGCCGAGGCCAACTGCATGAGGTTCAACAAGGCCAAGTGCCGGGTCCTGCACTTTGGTCACAACAACCCCATGCAACGCTACAGGCTTGGTGAAGAGTGGCTGGATAGCTGCCTGGTGGAAAAGGACCTGGGGGTACTGGTTGACAGCCGGCTGAATATGAGCCAGCAGTGTGCCCAGGTGGCCAAGAAGGCCAATGGCATCCTGGCCTGTATCAGGAATAGTGTGACCAGCAGGACAAGGGAAGTCATCGTGCCCCTGTACTCGGTGCTGGTGAGGCCGCACCTCGAATACTGTGTTCAGTTTTGGGCCCCTCACTACAAGAAGGATGTTGCATTGCTGGAGCATGTCCAGAGGAGAGCAACCAAGCTGGTGAGGGGTCTGGAGCACAAGTCATACGAGGAACGGCTGAGGGAACTGGGGTTGTTTAGTCTGGAGAAGAGGAGGCTGAGGGGAGACCTGATCGCCCTCTACAGCTACCTGAAAGGAGGCTGTAGGGAGGTGGGGGTCGGCCTCTTCTCCCTGGTAACAGATGATAGGACGAGGGGGAATGGTTTGAAGCTGCGCCAGGGCAGGTTTAGGTTAGATATTAGGAAAAACTTCTTCACAGAAAGGGTTGTCAGGTTCTGGAATGGGCTGCCCAGGGAGGTGGTAGAGTCCCCATCCTTGGAGGTATTTAAAAGAAGGATAGATGAGGTGCTTAGGGATATGGTTTAGTGGTGGGATGGCAGGGGTAGGTTAACGGGTGGACTCAATGATCTTAAAGGTCTTTTCCAACCAAAGCGATTCTATGATTCTATGATTCTATTCTATGTCTTTGACTCTTTTTGAAAGTCTCACAATTCAAACCCTAGGTCTGAAGTACAGACTATCCCCTTCCTCTGGCTTAGGCCAGCATGGTCTGTCATCTGGTTTTAGGACTCGTTCCTGAGAAATAGTAAACATTGGCTTGGATTCCTCAAAAGATAGAATTAAACCCAGGTCTCTTACACTGTGGTTAGTCTTATTTTATGCATGAATTCTGGGAACACCTTGAGCGTTTCAAAAGAAAGGGGCACATACCTCTGCATTTTGTGAGATCTAGACTACTAAGTTTGTGTTGGTAAGTGTATTGCATTGCTCAGAAGTCAAAATTCGGTTTAAATACTCGCAAGGCACTGATCTGCAGAGCTACAAGTCTGGAAAACCTGGAAGAATAATCAGTTTAGAGGTCCTCAGGATTATGTGGGAACTGAGAAGTTTTCAACAATCCAATTTTGGAAATAGGCACTTAAAATTAATTCCATTAGCTGTTGTTTGGTATATAAAATTCTGTCTACTTGTTCAGTCCTGATGTCAGGGTTGTGCTCACATAAATATCTGGGGCTTTTAGTTCACATAAAATGCCTGTCAAAGAGCCATCATCTGTCTCACCCCAGCCCCCAGCGTCCAGGCAGGAGAGCAATGGAAGAGGTGGGAGGTGCAGAGGCAGTACCCACCAGCAGATGTATAAACAGAATTATCTTCCTGGGGGTACTGGGAGAAGAAATGCTGTGGCAATGGGAAAGAGGGTACAATTTCTAGCTAGAGACAGGAAATTAATGTGTTATATCAAATGGGAGAGAACATAAATATTAACAGAAGCAGAATACAAAGAAAAGCAAGCACTAATGGACGGGTGTCCAGGAGAGAGTGAGAAGCAGAGATTACCACGAGAGAGGTGGAAAGGGAGGGCATGTATTCTCAGTGGAGATACAGGTGACTCAATGGACCTGTAGCTGTTGCAAGCAGGAGAAAAAGAAGGGAGACCAACATTTCTAGTGAACTGAAAAGAGAAGTAATTGTGCATGGAATGGGGACCTTGAATCTTGGGGACCTTTCAAACTGCAGTTCAGGAAGAGACTGTCCAACAGATCAGAGGGTGTTTCCAAGTCATCTGAGCATTTGTCACTTCCCTTAGTGCTGCTGGAAAGGTCCCAAGCTTAACATCATGACATGAAAAGGAAAATCCGTGATTTACTTTGCAAAAACAACAACCTGTCCATCTCTCAGTGACAAGTATTAATGAACAATTCTGGAGTATCTGAGCTGGGTAGATCTGTGTGCAAGAACATCTCTGAGTTCTGAGGGATAGTCTGCAGAATTTCTGTTTGTTGATTTATAGCTGAGGAGGTGCTTAGGGCTCTGGAGCAGCTTTTTAATGTTTAGTCCAACAAAAAAAAAAATAGAAGAAAGAAAGGAACCCCACATAATTAGGGCAATTCTGCTGCATGCAGAAATAAAGGTGTTTGATGGCAAAGCTGAGATTAAAATCATTATGGTTGGATATATCCAAGCTAATTGGGAATCTTGCCTTAGTGTCCATGTTAATCTGTTACTTTGATCACTGCTATTTCTCACAAGTTCAGTCTGTGGATAAAGAATGTGTGAGGGTACATCACTGCAATTTTGTTACAACCTTAAAGAAGAATGGCAGAATGTGAAGCTTAAAATACCAGATTTTTTAGGCCAATACTATTACTTGAGAAGAACAGTCAGTGAGTCTAGGTTTCCTTTTAAACAATGGGTTATTTCACAGGACAAAGGATTTGTCATTTGCTGTAGGAAAGCTAAAAATAACAATTTGCTAAGACTCAGGTTAGAAAAGGACTTTATTCTGTTAACCATCTTGACTGTTTCTTCCTCTCTTCTCCCTTGCGAGGGATGAAATCATGGGCTGTATGCCTGAAAAGGGTAATGGAAAAGCAGAATTATGTGGTAATTTTTTTAAAGAATGTTTCCTTATATATCCATTTGCATAAGAGTGTGAAGGAGAAGACTATTTTATTGCATCTGTATTTAGTTGAGGCATGTTTGAGATGGTCTTCATATTATTATGTATCCCATTCCACAAATTACCAACTACCTCAAAAAAGTGCTTTCATCATCCAATCTTCCTCTCAACTAGTATCTTACAGATAAAAGGTCTTCTGGTTCATTCCTTCTGTATCAGCTATCTTTTTGTGCTTATGTTTTGTTTAAACAGATGTTAAATAAAATTACAAGCACATTGTATGTCTACAGACCAGTCCTGCCAAGTCATAAACACTGATAATTCCCACTAAAGTGAGAGGATACCTGAGGAGACTTGGTAGACACCCGTCAGATGCTGAAGAGCTTGCCCATGTCGTTGAGCATCCTTCTCAACCTCCACTCATGCAGATGAATTTCACTGAGGTCACATTAATGGTGTACTTAAGGCTATAGCTTGAGCTGCAGTGTTCTCGCTTTTATCAGTATTGGTGCACAGTTCCCTTTGATCTGCACAGATTTTGAGATGGAATGCTTTTCAAATGTTAATGAATTCTACCTATTCTACCCTAGGGAAACTGAGGTGATGAGAAATTACAGAAGATACTTAGGTTCACAAATACAACCTTCAACTAAGTTGAGAACAGCCCAGTGAGATCACTTGTTCTCCTACAGTACAGGTAGTACAGGTATCGGTTGCATAGTCTGCACTTAGAATGTTCCTTGCCATCAAAACACTTCCCTGGTGAACAGAGATGTCTGGTGCTGATGGGAGGGCAAATTTTGCTCTCTGTGATGCTTTCCCTGGAATATGGAGCCCATAGTTACTGTGGGGAGATGGGTGGTAATCTTTCAAGAATGATGAGCCAGACCATAGTTTTCATTCTCAAATTAGTGGTTCAGTATGACAACTGAAACCCAGCAGGAGCTGTAAGGGGAATGATGCTCACAGAGGCAAGACGAGACCAGCCAGCTGTGTGAGGTAAGAAAGTCAGCTTCCAGAGACTTTGAAATTCAGGAAAGCTGGAAGCACCTGCCTCACATTGATGCTGATTTGGAGGTGCCTTGGGTCCTGGAGCCCATATCTACTCAAAAACCTGCTCAAGCTCTGGTGCCTGTACTGTAAGTACCCAGCCCTGGTATAGATTGAAAAATGCCCTCGAGTTATGGAAGTACCGGGTGCATATTTGGTCAAACAAAGACCCAGTAACTAGAATGCATTCATCATGCTTCATATTGATAGTTTCCAGAAAGAATAAGTAAAGAGCATGTTTATTATTTGGTAAAGTTTTCTGAGAGTAAAATATCTAATTTTCAACATTTTGCTGTTTGAGTTTCAATGTTGTTCTTTAGATGTCTGATATCAAACTGCTTACACTGTAAAATAGGTGATAAATGAATATGGAACATTTGGTTTATGCAGATTTCTATGTGGGAGGAATCCATTTTAATTTACAGTTTCACTCAGTTTAATCATTGGTGCTAGCTGCTTTCATATACATGAGAAGGAACTGGGCAGTTCTCCTTATCACCAGCTTTAGGTAAAAGTGGCAAAATCAAACTCATCTTAATTACTTTCACATAATTATCTGGCTTAACTTCAGTGGGTGTTAAAAAGTTAGTTAAAGTTCACAGCCTACATTCTCAAGTAGGTGTTAATTTTTTAATAAAAAATCCATTTTTACGCTTAAAATCTCTGAATAAGAGGAAAAGAATGTGTGACAATGTGCTGCAAACAAATAAATCTCCCAGTTATTATTTTAAGCAATCTTAAAAAGCTCAACATTGAACTAATAGTTCTATATTTTATCTTGGGAACGGGTCATAAAAAGAAAAAATAAATAATTTTGGAACTTACTGCCACAATAGTCTATGTTGTAATTATTATTTACGTACTTATTTGTATCTCCCATCATAACAAAGCATTGTGATGAAACCATACCATGGAATATAACAAAACTCTGGCTTATCTGTCCTTTTTTCCCATACAAGAAAGGAATAGCTGTAGTAAATAAGATGACAGCATCCTTGAAAAATAATAAGAATGTATATTGCTATTCTCACCTGTGAATCTTAAATCAATTAATTTTACTTTAGAGCTGGACTAAATGCAGCACAGCAGTACAGTTTCAAGTTTTAGAGAGTCCACTGATTTTAAAGGCCTTTATTTTGAAGTGTAAAACCCGAGCCATGTTTTAGGAAACCTGAAAATGAAGGCAATCCAAATCAGTGCATACTTTCAAATTTTTGGTCTGTGTCATAGGCAACAGTGCCCTAGTTTTGTAAAATGAAGTTTTTGTCTCACAATGACTGAGTAGGAAAGATTCAAAGACAGTCAGAATATCCAAGAACTACAGAATTAGATATTACTTAATTTGGTTATGACCACTACGAATGCAGATGTGCAATGGGAAAACAGCCACATATGATACGTGACACATTTTAAAAGTTTTGAAAGTTGAAAATGCTTGTGTCTAGACAGGTTAGAAATGCTAATTCACCAGCTCTTAGAAACACAGAAATGGTTTTTTTTATCAATATGTTTAAGTAATTGTTTAACATGTTGCAAAAAGATATTTTTATGAATAAGTAAACAACAGAACAACAGAAACAAAATGTATTTGAAATATGTTGACAATGGTGTTTAAAATATCATAAAACTGGCCACACCTTGTGGTGTTTAAAATGCATTGATTGTAAAATCCAAGTGCACTAAAGTATCAGAAAATATTTGGACCCCAGTCGTTTGGTTTGCATTGATTGTTAGAGTTTGAAAGGTTAAATTTTCTGGCAAGCAGTGTTGTCATGGGAAAATATACAGATTTTGTTCTTGCTGTTTACCTAGTTTTATTGCAGGTTAATTTTGAAATCGCAGGAAATCTATATGCATGAGACTGCAAGAGTTTATCTTTTTTAATAGTACTATAGTAAATCTAAAACTATAGTTCTGAGAGTGAGGTCAATATGTCTTATCTACCTAAATTGTTGATCTTACCAACTTTTTAATTATAAAGCCTCTTTCCACATAAAAATTACGAAAAGAAAATGTGTTTCAGTATAAATTCAGATTTGTCCTATAAAGAGAAAATATATGACAAAGAACTGGTCCCATCTCCAATATACTGCTTCAGTCAATTATCTGAAATTTTGCATTCATATGTGTTATTAAACAGAGGCTATGAACTCCAGGACACAATATGAGAGGACTCTAGCTTTCTCTCACCTTAAATATGACACAAGTGACTCAGCTGTGACTGTTAGGGAAGACTAGAGGTAGAAGAGATGGGCATCTGAAGAAAACTCCCAGCAGTGAGCATACAAAATAATAATAAAAAGTGTTCAGTGGAGAGGGGAGGGCTATGAGAAAAGAAATGTGCTACTAGAAATAGTTCTCAAATGTAACCCTTAATAAAGCATTCTAAATCTAAAATCAAAATTTGATGTGGCTGGAAAGAAAAACATTTTAAAAATGTTCACTTTTTTTCTTTAACCCAGTGACTGGAGAACGAAGAAGAGGAAAAGCATAATGGCTTTGCTGAAGCATATTTCCCAGTGTAAGGAGGCCTTCTGGTGGTCAAAACAATGAACGTTTCTTCCAGGGATAAACATTATTTATCCAAATGCATGTGAAATTCTACTCAAATTTACATGCATAGAAGTTAAAATTCACCTGTTGTATAGAAGGTTATTTTAAGGATTGAAATGGTGATTGTTTATGCCTTGACCTTATGCTGTTACTGCATAAATTTTGTTTTTCTTCAGTCAGTATATGAGTAACTAAGGAATTTAGCATGAATAAGTATTGACTTTGCTTAAGTGAGACCATATGATATGCTGATATTTAGCATTGATCCTCTGCATTTTATCTGAACAATTAAAAGAATTGAAGTAAAATACTTGGCAAAAAATAATAATTAATAATGTATTTAACCTGAATATTGATTATCTGAACAGTCACATTGCATATTTTTAAAACAATTGTGGGTTTGGTTTTTTTTCCCCAGTGTGGTAAACTTTCCTTTTGAGCAGTACAGCCAGATACTCAGCATGATATCTATTTTGCTATATTTTATTTTAAATGAAAATATCTTTTGTTATACAAATCAAAAAGTATTTAATCCTAAAATACTTATGTTCTCCTTAAATTCTGAGATTACATTATGATGAGGGATTTCTTCAACACCAGTGCTTCAGTTAGAATAAACATTCCAAGCTAACACACTCCTTGACATGTAGAGAATGGAGAAGTTTTTGAGTTCATTGATACTTGGAATGTCTTCCAACAGGTAGCAAGCATGAATGTTGCTGGGAGATGCATTGAATAATCAAATGAACAAAGATATTTTTCCTAGTCTTCAGTCTGGTTTGTACTGCACCCTGAACAGTGAAGAGATAGCTCCATTGACACTGGATATCTGTTGCTAGTTTCTCAGCTGGTTTGTTAAACAAAGAGCATTAGGTTTTAGCTGTAACTGGCAAGGTCATCAACAGTTCCTATCAATTTCTTCAGCACTGAACTTCTTCAAGTTTCAGCCTGGGAAGGAGAAGACACTTGTCTACTTCTCAAGGAGTCCCAACCTCTGTTAACAGGGCTGCCACTGTTAGCTGGGGCCTCATGCTTTCCCCATTGTGAGAGACCTTCTCTGACATGCCAACGATAGGTCATTAAACTCTGGTAGCAAGAGGAAATTGTGTTCCTTCCCAGAAAAATTCTCAGACAGCCAGACGTGCGTGAGCTTCATGAATCCTGGAAAATTCAACTTAAAGCTACAGCTGTTTTGTAAAGTAACACTGGAATTTTCTAGACATCCTTCACTGTAGTGAAACCTTTCAGGGTGATGTTATTGTAAATCTGAAACAGCATGTCAAAAAATTATCCTCAGCTGTAAATCACCAGTCAGCTGAAATCCATCCAGCAGTGTTATATGAGGTCCTATATGTGTTTTCTTTTGAGCTAGATTTTTTTATAAAGTAGATTCAATGTGTCCTTCAGCGTTATTAACTACAACCATCAGATGGCAGTCCATAGTCAAGTAAAAAAAAATGTATTCCCAGTGTCTAGGTGGAGTTACATGGAGAGCAACTTGCTCTCAATCTTTTTCTAAAATCCAAAGAAAAGATGCAGATTTCAAGATTCTCCTTGGTTGTTTTTTTTTCAATCCCTTCTGGCCAGCAAGATCTGTCCTTTCTTTTTTTTTTCCAAACTTGTTCTGCAAATTCACTGTAACTGTACAAACATGTCCCAAGAGTGAATGGCTTTTCCCTCCAACTTCTGCCAAAGATTCTAGCTCTTTGATCTGTAATTCTATTAATAACATGCTTAGATATTTTTAAATCTCCTTTACTCCTTTAATAGGAACTTCCATAATAAAAACAAAAAGTAAGAGGTTGGTGTAGAGAAATCAGGTGCATTGATATAGGAGAATAGCAAATTTATGCTAGCTTGCATGGATAAGCATCAGTGTTGTCGGCTGATCTGCAATTGTAGTGATCATCCCCCTTGTTCTCTGAAAACTCCTTTTAAAGAAAAGGAGATTTACTTATATTTAATTAATAAAGTAATCATTAAAGCTTCTAGAAGACTGGTGTCAAATCTGCATACAAGCTTTCTCTTAGATTCCTTTCCAGTTCTGGAAGCTCTTCAGGGCCAGAGTTCTTAGGAATAACTCTAAATCTTCATCTTAACCTGCCACTGGTACTGCTGAGTTTCAGGAAAACTACAACTGATTTGGGGAAAACTAGTGGTAGATCCTACTTTTAAAACTCTGTTAAAAATAGGTTCCTGAAACTTTGTGTTTCTTGTTCATGTTCCATGGACACCCTTTGTCCCTGTTTGTGTACTACACAAGAGCTGGGACAGGGATTAACTCTGCAAACAAGCTTTGGTGAGAAGAAACTACTGATTTGGGGTCATTTCTGCTGTATCGGCAAAACCCAGTGGACAGGCTCAGCAGACATTTCTTGTCAAGCCATGAGAGGGAATTAAAAGGTGCACTGACTCACAGTATGTCCCAAAGATGTTATCAGCCAGTGATAGATAGGACTGTAAAAACTGAGAATAGGAAATGCTTTGCCTTTTGATCCAGGACAAAAGACATCTGACATCCATTCCAGCCTCTTTTTTTCACGGTGGTATCTGTAACATTTTGCACATATTTGTCTTCTAGCCTTCCTGATTCCATGGCTACAATGGCCTATCAGACAAAATTTATTAGGGTCATGAATATTTTGTTAGTTCCAGTGTTCAGAGTTCTCCTTGTCTTTAGTTTATCCTCCAATGCATCTTTCTTTCCAGCCAAAATCCTGTAACTTGGTAAAAAATGTCTGTTGTGAACCCAAAAGCAGCCATCTTCAATGTTATGACTTGGCTTCTGGATGGAAGCCAAGCTGAGAAGGATCATGATTCTCAGAAACACAGATTATCTTAACACACACTAGAAAAGACCCCGGCTGGCCAGCTTTCTGAACGGGGAGATTTACCAGCTGGTAAAAACAGACAGTGGGAATTTATTGATACCCAGCTGCCTAACACACTGGCCTACTTATTCTCTCTAAAACATGATGATTATCCATTAATTTGACTGGCATGTGTTTGGCAGTTCTTTCTCCATAATCACCACTGCAACCCCACTTTATTGAAGGGTCTTACCAGGATCTTTCTATGAGTCAGAAAACATTTCTGCCCATAAAACCTTGATGTAATTCTCTGTGATCAGGATGGAAGTGGAAGCACAACATCATCTTTCTTGCCAGGTTTAGCTCTATAAGCCTTCTTAACAGTGTTTATGTAAAACAGGAAGGCTGTGGAGACACTGGGCTTCATGCTGGGTTTATTCAAACAAAATATCACTTGTATCCAGTCACAGTCTTTCCTCAAAGTACTTACAGATTTTTAGACCCAAGCATGTGTTAGACTCAGCTTAGGTTTCTTACAAGGCAGTCATCTCTCAGGTCAGTATAAGGCCTATGTTAGCAGTCCCTGGAGACCATCTGCAGAGTTTCATGTCCCATTTCTTTCTCTGATATTCCTAGAACACTCACATAAAAGTAAGCATACTTTTGACAAGACACTGCTATTTTAGGAGGTAGAGGTCTTTTGGTAATTCTGTGTGACAGTCTCTCCTTAACTTCAAACTTTCAGCTCCTTTATTTGTGACTTACCAAGACTGGGCATGTATATGTTTGTGCATGTGCACGCGCATAAATTTTCAAAATAAGAAAAAACCTAATGGTAGAGTAGCTGAATAATTTCAGGGTCTGTTGTTCACATGTGTATTATGAGAAGTTCACTCTGTTTCATTCCTATCATGGTATTCTGGGCTTAGAAACCCCTATGGCCTTGCCCTCTCCACGAGGACATCTGCAGACATATGTACAGCTCCAGTGAGCAGACGGCAGAGTAAGAGACTCCGCAAAAGCAGGAGACACGTGCAAACCAAGAATAGGATTTTCAGAAGACATCCTGAAGAACTTGGATTATTGTACAGATGAGATATTTTTCTTCATAATCACTCGTGTATGAGTAAAGAGACTCCATTCAGGCATAAGTGTTTTTGTTAGAGTTTGATTTGACAATGTCTGTGTAAGTAAAATAATATAACTTGTAATTACACTGAAGGGAAGCTTGTATTTTGTTAAGCTGACTAGTTAACTGTGAACAAGTAGTTCAGTTTTTGAACAGGACAATTCCACAAAGAAGTAATGAAAAAATGATACTATATTAATGCTGTTGCTTGAACTTGACATGTAAAATCATATGAAATTACAATCCGATCATTCATGCAGATGAGTCAAACTGTTATTTTCAGTTTCTTAACAGTTTTTAAGATGGCTTATACCATCTTAACTTGTAATTCTCTTCATTTAATTGCCTTTC
>NW_009258616.1:1243000-1286897 GCF_000687185.1 Egretta garzetta | reverse complement strand
ACTCTTGGGTTTAGTGTATTAAGACAGTTAGATTTCCAAGAAACTAGCCTGATGTCCAGCCAGAAGCCAGTAATATAGCTGGTTTCATGTCCAGAAATGACTCTGTATAGGTTGTTATCAGTTACACCTATCAGGTAGTAGGTCATAAGGACTCTTCAGGGAATAAACAGGCAGTACCTACTGTTTGGGGACATACTTAAACTGTCTGTTTTCCTCCTCTGAAGTTTAAATTCTCTTTTGACCTTCCCTATCCAAACCCATTTGGTTTCTGGACTTATTGAAAAATGTCTCTTTTTCAAGGTTGTCTGAGGTGGAAATGGAATTAGAAGGTAAAATTGTCCTGTGTTTCTTAGGGTATTTTTCAAGAGCAAAATGAACAGTACACTAATGACATTTGGGTGTCCAGATATTGTTGCAAAGGGAATAATGACTCATTCATAAGTAAGTTCATTGAGTAATTGAACATCCTTATGTTGTCTTACTTCAACTAGGTAAAATATTCCTGGTGCATATCGCTGCTGCTACATCTCACACAAGAGACAGCTGCAGATCACTTGCAAATTGTTGTCTTAGTGCAGCTATGTGGGACTTCTGTGTAGAAAATGAACACTGAAGGCTTGGGTGTGTATCTCATCTAAACAAAATCCATCATATATATGGAAAGGTTTTCCTTCCATACTAAAAAAAAAAAAAAAGAGAGAGAGAGAGAGAGAACTCTTTTGATCTGTGAAATTAGATTACCTAATTTATACAGGAAGAATCCAATATTCCATGTTCTTCTCCTGCCTTCTCCCAGCGCAGAATGTATGTATTTTTGGCAGCCAGAATTATGTGCCAAAAATTCTGTATTCTTGACAGTTCTGAGACACTTTTAGTAACATATAAATGATGAGAAAAAATGGGCATGTGTTACCAATGCTGTCACATGCAGGACTGCTGAAGAGCTGGCATTCACAGTGTTATTCCTTGTATGGCTCTAAACCTGTCCTTTCTTTTATGAATACCCAGTCAGCTGTCTGACCACGTTGCGAGAGGGCACTAGGCCATCTGAACAGGTGGCCAGGAGCATTGACACAGAAAGATGCTCCTCACGTGTGCTTGCCAAGGGCACGATTTCCTGCTGGACCATACTGAGCTCATGCACAGTTAGAGGGATGTGCGCTCATTAATCCAGCTTTGAGCTGTATTAACTTTAAAAATAGCTTTTGTGACAGCATGGTAAGAGTTTCTGACCCATTTAAATTTAGCAGAACAGCATATAAGCAACAGAGATTTCTGGTAAGCCTTCAGTGTTCAGCAGAACAGATCAGAGGAGTGCAGACTAATTTAGTCCAGCTAGTGCAGAGGCAGTCACTAGTGCTCCAGCATGGAGAGGAGAAAGATCAGCAAGATTTGAAAGCAGCCTTGATACCCCAGCAGACAAAGGTTGTCTCTGAATGAGTTTATGCCTCTCAGCAAGGAACAGTGTATTGTTAACATAAAAACCCATCCTGTAAATTGAAATATAGTTTAGATGGTAAAGGAGTAAAAAAGTGCTAAAAACCAAGAATGTATTTCAGAAAAAAATACATTCAGGCTAATACAGCAGTTTTCATTTGCTAAGAGGAGCAGCTTCGTCCACATTATGATATCACATGATAAAAGGTTCAGGTGGGTAAGTTCATACATTACTGCTTCATATATTGGTGTAGTCTAGCTCTGAGCAGTAAGGTAAATCAATGTAGCTTCATTAAAGGAAACAGAGGCATAAGAGTTTACATCCTCAGTAGCAGCAGGAGCAGGATTGTCTGTATTGCAGTCTGTCTGTATTGCAGCAACTTTGGTGCTGGTCCTTGCCTATATCCTTAGTCTCAGATATTCCAGGAGGGAATGAGAGGCGTCTGTGAAGGTCATTTCAAATTATGTTATGACGTGTAAAGCACACTCAGTCTTTTTTCCTATATTCAGTAGGCCCAATTTTGCCAGGGGGGACCCATCCCACACTAAGTGGAGCAGCTCCAGAGAGACCACTGTTTCAGAGACGCAGCTGTGCCATAGATTTCCAAAAATATTAATGTAGTTGCTTGAATGAAAAGTCACTGGTATCAGAGAAGACACATCTACTTTGAAAACATTTTTTTCTTTTGAAATCATGGTTCTCTAGATCTGCTTCATGCACATGTACCGCTGATCTGGTCTTTACATATTCTTAATACAGTACGTGGCATTTCACAGATGTTTCCCACCGAAGGCATCTTGACATTTCAGAACTTGTTATAATAATAGTAAGTGTCTGTGAGCTAATAACTTCTCAGTTTCACTTAGCTCTTTTGCAAGACCTATTCTTGGCTGAAGCTATTCTAAACTCAAGCCACTAGAAGGCAAACAAGCAACGTCTGGTTTTCCATCCCATGTGTTCTCTGTTCTCCCTCCTTCTCTCTGCATGTGGGGCTCGCTAACGTTCAGGTACAGAAAAACTTGAATGCCGTATTTTAAAGTGCTTGCATTTTCAGTTAAAGCATTCTATTTCACATAAGAACAAGCAATGCTTAACAGCCTGATGTAAACAGTTCAACAGGATCCAACTCATCTCCACACAGGAATCCTAATGAAGAGACTGCTGGTGGGAGTTAAACATCCCTTGCAATTTGGACCACATACACTTGCACTTACCTTACGTCAGTAACTCTGGAAGTAACAGCAGAAAATACACCAATGTTAAGATTATAAGTGATTTTTGTGGTCAGGCCTGCAATATAGGATATAGGAAATATCTCACCTTCAGTAGCTGATTTCAATAGCTGTAGTTAAAATAGAGAAATATATTTTATAAATAGGCCCAATTGTGATTTAAGAATGTGAGAAATGAGAATCCACTCTGAAGTAAAAAAATTGTTCCACTGCTTAACTACCTTCACTTTTAAAAATTGCATATTATTTCCAGACTGGATTTCTCTAACGTTACCTTCCATTAGAGGCTGTTACACATTTGTAGGATAGACTGAAGAGCTGTCTCTTCTAATGTTTCTTTTATAGGTATTTATAGGCTATGTTCCTGTACCTTTCTGCTTTCTTGCAGTAAGTTAAATGGGCTGAGATTCTTGAGCCTTCTATTCTATGAATGTTTTCTAATTCTTTATCATTCTCATGGCTCTTTACAAAACTTTTTTCATCCTTCTGGAATGCAGATACCAGAATAAGAGCAACTGTAGGACTGTAGAACTGCCATCATGGAGGAGGAAAGCAGCGAGGTAGCCATGTGTGTATTTTTGTTTTTCTTCATCCCTAGGTCTGTGCCCTTCTTTCATCATATAAGTCCTTCTGATCACATTTTTTCACTCTGAGCTGAGCCTTCACTGATAACCTGGTATGATCCCAATTCTTTTCCAAAGTCATAAAGGTGGAATTTCCAAAACTTGAAGTGTGTTTGGTAGAGTTAACTCTTACTTTAAGTGCAAGCTGAGCATTAACAGTAACTCTCCACTCATCTTCATCCCCTGGTGAAGTATAGTCTCAGGGCAGAGCTGAATCTGAGCAGAAATGGTGATGATCAATGTTAAGGAGAAAGTCAATGTTGTAGACCTGCAGAAGAGATGCAGTGAGAAAACTTCTGTTATTGTTTTATATTAAATGAAAACGTAGCCAGTGGTTTGTATTTGGAAAGTCATGACTTCTTGTTGGCCACAGTACACCTATTGTTTGACTGCTGCCAAGTTTACAAGACATTCAAATTACTCAATGCCCACTAGTCCAACATCTCCATTATATACCATCTCAGCATTCTTGTATGGCTGGAAACTTTTAGTGATGATTTTATGTTTTCCAAGTCAGTAAGAAAAATATAAATGAAAGGGGTTTGAAATTCCTGTATGTAGTTGTACTTGCAGATTATTCAATACCCATTTTAAACCAAAGGCTGTGTGCAATATTAATTTTGTATGGTTCTACTTTTTAAATCAAAACAGAATGCAATAACAGCCACTGACCAAGATGTTCCTTTACTACCCAAACTACCAAGTTGCATACGTTTTAGTGCAATGCAAAGCACTCATTTCAAATGGGAGAAACCTGTCAAACCTGTCAACACTGGAAAAGTTCTCCAATAGAGTTCTGAAAGACTGGTGTGAAGTAGCCTCTGACAGCACAGACTGCGAATAAGATTACATGTTCTTCTGAAAATGAATTAAAAGAATAACGTGTTTTAATGTACGTTACATATATGCACCTTTTTGTGAGCTTACTTCTGAACAGGCTTGGCTTTTGTTGCCTAGAAAAATAATTATTTGGATATTTCTGAAGCATACTGCTTCTTACACCTGTTACAGAAACCTCATTTTCAGTTTCTTTGCTACAGACAAATGATGTCTTCAGAGTTCTGGTTAAGTGCAACTTTAGAAACGATGTTAGATGCTGTATATGCCCTGTCATGTCAAAGCCATGACTATTAGTCCCCCAAGACAGTACTCAGCACAGTGTGAACTGAATGGGAACGCTTTAGTGGTATCATATTGTGATTTCCGAAAATGCATTTCATACACCAGGTCTGCTAGTGTGTGATCCCAGGGATGAAGTGCTGTGACTAGTTCCAAAGTACACAAACTACATCACGGAAGAGTCATTACATGGACCAGTTATGTTTCGCCTTGCTGTGGCACTGAACAACTGAAAGCTGAGATACCTTGGTGACTAGCAGTTGGCTAGGCAGTGCCTCATGGATAATAGAACCACCATGGGATTAATTAACAAGCCTTGTGATTCAATACATACCACCCCTTACGCTTTGGACCTAGTGTTTGTATGGCACTAGGGAAAACCCGGTTATGGACAAATTAACTCTATCTTGAGCTGAAGACAGGGTAATGGACCTGTTTGTCTTTACACATTGGTTAATCATCCCTGGTGAGGAGATGTGTCTGATGATATGTAAGAAAAGAGTGAATTTGAGTTCCAAACTACCCAGAAATGGCTGGCTGGCTACCCCTCCAGGATAAACTTCTTTATTCTTGATCAGGTTTAGGAGACTCTGCTGAATAATGACAACTGTAATGTTGGCTTGGATGTGCTGACCTAAGGAAATCTGCAAGGCATTTTGTACAGACAAGTTATGTCTCTTATCAGAGCAAATGACTGTTGGAAAAAACGGACTAGCTTTTGGTTAGAAGGGTTGTTGAGCTGAAAGTTTGCTCATTTTTCCCCGCTGTATCGATGAGTTGGTCTAATAAAAGATACTACTCTCCCCACAGTATTCTAATTGGCAGCTATGACATGGGTCCTCATAGGACATTTTTAAAGGTCAGTAAGAAGAAAGCATAAAAGTCCTCAGAGTGTGGTAAGGAGAATCTTGTTATTTAAGAAGGAAAAAATGAGTCAGAAATAAGTAATACCCCTCAGATATTCTGAAGTTAAAATTATGAAGTAGCAGGCCCATGGCTGGAAGAATTTAGTCTACCACTAAATACAACAATAACACTGAAATGCATTAATGAGAGAGTCAAATATGCTAACTGAAGAGTCAAATGCATAAACCCAAATTATGAGATATGGCCCCGGAATTAGAGACTCATAATCTCTCTTGAAGACCTTCAGTAGGAACAAAGCCTTCCAACTGAATTGTTGCTCTGAATTTGGCATCTGATTGAGACTAAGAAACCTGTCAAAGCTCAATGAACTTGAGACCTGAGTTGCAGTGCAGGTCCATAGCTGCACTGAGCACAATGTTACCACCTGCATTTTCATTTAGGAACATTCCTCTGAAAAAGCTAACTTTTGGTACAAGATGGGCTATGCATATAGCAGACAGAGAGCAGAGTACCTCATGTTTCAGTAATGGTCTAATGGCTTGTTTTGTGAAAAGGGGGAGAGCCGCTCTCCCCTCATTTTCTGTTCCTGCCACCCATACCCCTTTCTGCCTTTCTCCCTTTAATCTCAGGAGTCCAGGCATTTTCCTTCCTTCCACTGGCTTTAGCGTTCAGCCCTCTGTAAGCCAATTCAACTCATTACTGAGGCAGAAAACAGCCTGTGTATTTTTCTTTCTTAATTGTCTATGATACTGGCGAGTTAAAACAGCTCATGGAAGGGACCAACGTGCCATGCTCACACAACATAAAACACTGGAGCAGAGGAGGGTAAGGGGGATGGGACAGGGAGGGGAACAAGACTGCCCCTTTTGGGGTACAGTAAGTTGTTGATTCATGTCATTTTATCTCATGAAATCTTAGCCCAAGAAGAATCATATGGCCATTATCCAAACCGCTCTGAGATCTAATGAAGACTTAATCCTTTTCTATTTCAAGCTCACCCATTACATTTAGTGAGAATTACAGGAGGATGTGCTTATGAATGGGGTCTGCAGAAATCGGCACCCTGGCTGTCAAACCATTTGCTATTCAGTAGGAAACATTGAGGACAAAGAGAAGTTTACACCACACCTTCTGCTTGACCCATGTGCTTTCTTTCTGAACTGGAAGGTTATTTCTTGTTCTTTCATGGGTGCAGTCCTTCCTGAGTGAGATATTGAAACCCTTGCTTTTCTAAACTGAGTAGCACATTATATTTTTTTTTCCTCTGGAGACCATAGGGGTTTTACCATTTACCATTTTACCATTTACCAAAAATAATATTAGTTCTCATTTGTTACAGCACTCTTTTTTTTTGGCACATGTGTTTTCATTTTCTTCTGACTAATGTGATGTGAAGTCTTACCTCCCATCTGTTTAAGCTGTTTAGATCAGAATACATGAACTCTACATGTGTGTATGTATACAAATAATCACAGTGCTTTCTGCAGAAATTTTTCTGGATTGAACAGATGAACAAAGTATTCAATGGACCATACAGTATGAGCAAAAGTCACCTGATGCTGTAGTCTTCAGCTTGGGTACTTACCTACAAGAAAAAAAGGTCTGGGTGACTGTCTGCCCCAGTAAAGATTCAGGATAAAAAACCACACAAGTTTCATTTCCTACTGCATTTCCAACAAGCATTACACTTCCTACTGATGTAGGAACTGGAATCCAGGTATTTTCTCCTTGTGAGAATCTAGCTGCTAAGCCCAGTGTGTATGTCAGGCACTGCATACCACACTCAGAAGCAGAATTCCAGCATCTGGGGAACTTTGCTGATAAAAAGTAAGCTCCTTCGAGACAGATAAATAACAGCTGAAAAAGGTTTTTCAGTATGTGCATTTTGGACTCTGAAATATAAAATGATGATTAATCAGCTTAGTCTTACATGTAGATCTAGTCTCAAGGCATACATCAACTGCAGAACTTTTCATACTATGTTGCACATTTTCTTCAAAAAATGGATTTCTCTTCCCTTTCAGCACCAGCACTGGAAAAGACTGTTTACTTGAACTTCTTCAGCTTTATCTCTGCTTGCCAGTGAGTAATTCAGAGGCATGGAGGTTTAACAGAGAAACCAATAGCACTGTTGGACTTTACAGCTACCTCACCCTTCAAGGATGAGGGAGTGAGTAGCATACACCGGAGAAGGAGTTTAGATGTGACACACTAAATGTTCCCGTGAAGGAGGAATGCCTGGCTGGATACGTTGCATGGTCCCAGTGACACGTGGCATGGAGGTCATGTTGGATGAGGCTCCTGAGAGAGAGTGATAACTGGGTTGTTCCACTCAGACCCAGCAATAGTTTGTGCCATGCAAGGCCCAAGCACTTTGTTCTAACATCCACACTACCCTGCCTTCTCTGACCTTTACAGCCTCTGTCAACATCTCATAGGCTTCTTTGTCCAGTTTCTTGTCAGAAAATGTAAGGAACAGATGGAGAAGAGGGAAAAGAAGATAGTCTAGTGAGTATCACTGAAGTAAAATGACAAGGCAAGGAAAAAGCTGAATGGGAATATTCGTTTTGTTCGAGGGTCAGAGGCAGCTTTTGAAAGCACTGATGTTGAGAACAATATTTCCTACATACTGCCAAATTTCAGAGGTTTTGCCTGGTTTATCTTCAGAGAATCACAGAAGCTTTTAGGTTGGCAGGGATCCCTGGAGACCATATAGTCCACTTCGCTCAAGGAGAGTCACCTAGAGCAAGTTGTTCAGGACCATGTCCAGTCAGGTTTTGAGTATGTCCAGGGATGGAGACTCCATAGCCTCTCTTTGGAAATATGGTTCAGCATTTGATCACCTACACAGTAGAAAAGTTTTTTCTTGTGTTCAGGTGGAATTTCATATGTCTTATCTGGTGCCTACTGCCTCTTGTCCTATCAATGGACACTGCTGAGGAAAGTATTCCTTCCCTCCCATCACATGGATGGGATGTGGAAGGGACATACATGTGGATAAGAATTTTTTTCCCCCCGAGGATAAGTCTTCCTTGCTCCAGACTTCCTCTCTTGCATCATCCAAGAAAATGCTGACAAATACTCACAACTTAATTCATGCTGTAAAAGCTTCGTGTGTACATGTATACATAGGAGATAGATAAATAGCATTCTGAAAGTTCATCACAGGATATATTAGAAAGAATTGCATGGATGCTAAAGAATTAGGCACTACATAGACCTGATGATAGTGAATAGGCAGAGAAAAAGAACAAAGAGCTAAACAGAGAGTTATTTTATGATTTTGTGGAACATTCACACAAGTATGGCACAAACATCCTCATGTGGCACATTTTCTTCTCTCAAGTGTGGTTAAGGAAAGTTGTTAGCAAATAGTTTCAACCTTTGGATTTTGAGAAAAACTCAAGTTACATACACCCTCATATGCTTTCTAGGAATAGCTGTGCTGAAGCCAATAAGACCAGAGCAATTTTTAGAATAGTTCATATCAGGAACTCAGGTTGGCACAGTAAAATGGTTTGCACTCCATTTTGTTGTTCAAATTACACCAAAACTGTTCTGCTGTCATAAGATATTTCATCAGGTTCTGCAGCAACTAAATTGAATGACTAAAATAAATGAGTCTCCCCTAAAGCATTTAGCCTATCCTTTACTTTGTAGGTATGGTATAAATTTTAAGCACGTCAGTTTTGTGCCTGACCACTGTTCATGACAGCTTTTAATGAATTAAGATTGAGCAGCAAAGATTTCTAGCCAGCCAACAGTCAGCTTCACTCACGTTAATTGTAGGAAGAACTTGAAAACGACTTAGCAATTTGAGCAAATGATGGGGAAGACACAACAGACAGGCTTCATAACTATAATAAGGCAAACATCATTAAAAGCTTTATCTTGATCGTACTTCCTGGTTTCATTTGAGTTCTTCAAACAAATGGTCCACACATTGCATTACCGACGCATCCATCCCAGCCCTCCGGCTACTCCTGTGCTGAGCAGGGAGATGGCAGACACATCACATGCCTGTCATGAGAGTATAACATTGCTGGCTGCATCTGGGTGTGTGCAAGTAAAATCTGAGGTGTTTGGCTGAAAAGCAGTTTCTAAAGGTACTTCATTAAAGAATTTGCTGAATTTATTTTAAAGCTAACACAGAGAACAAATCAACCCTGAATTCAACTAAAGACAATTACTGAATTTTTACAGACTACTTTTTAAGCATAAAACTATCAATCACACACATTAATCACATTATCACATACATTAAATCTCAGCCATATGTTGGCAGACAAGTTACAGTTCTGTGGTGAAAAAACCAGATATAGATTACTTGCATACTGTATTTTTTTATTGTCTTAGAGATACATGATGTATACAAAACATCAACATTTTAGGAACTGCCAAGGTTAGCTTTTACATGTTTGGTATCATTATATGTAGAGTGTAAGGTTGTCACAGTATGTATATTAAGTATTTTAATAGACTACGCATTGTAACCCTTGGGTGGTTTTTTGGAGGAGAAAGGTACTTGTGATGTATTTTGGGTTCAATAGTGCTTGCAGCAAATAAGTAAATCAACAAAAAATTGTGTGGATATGTGACTCCTAATGCAATGCATTGATTTTAAGATGAATTACTTTATTCAGGAATGCGAGCAAGGCATTTTCTGAATAGTTTAATTCCAAAGAGGTCATTCCTTCTCTGTAAAAGTCAGTGGCCTACAGTAGAAATAGAAGTACCAGAAGTTTGCTGTACTTTGTGTACAGAAGTGTACTTCTATGTGCAAGTACGTAGTGCCAACACAAGAAACAGCACCTGGTTTGGCTGACACAGATGTGATGGCATCTTCCCTTCTGAAAGGTCCTTCTTCTCCTTCATTTGTAGACATAGCACTCACAGGAAAGTTACCAGTTTCTGTGTTTCATACCTGGACTGGAGAGAGACCAGACTGCTTTTAAGTAGGAAGATTTGGCAGTAATTACCAAGCTAGGAAGTGAGACATTCTGGGGTAGCCTAAAAGAAGAATCCATTCATTTGTAGCTCGACAATACATTTATATTTCCAACCTTTTACTATATATACTACACCTGTCTCCACTAGAAATAGCACTGGTGTAAGGACTCTGCCTCTCTTTGTCGCCTGCAAGATGTGCTCAGAGGCTACACTGCTGATGCCCCATCAGATCCCAGGCATGGCCACCAGACCTGAAGCTGCAGGGTGCCCCAGGAGGAGCAGAGACTGGGATGGCAGTGGAGAAAATATACCTCAGCAAGTCTGCCACCAGCTGTCACCTACCAGAATGTAAAAGTGCAAGGATAAACTTCAACCTGTACTGTGGCTGGGCCCACCACAGATGAAGAACAGCATGAGTCCTCACCAACATAAACCAGTCCCCACCCCAAAAATGTTGCTTTCTAAGTGAGGAAAAAATAAATTCCCACTGCAGCAGGGTTTGCTCTGGCAAGCGGTGTTGCTCTGCTCTGGCAGAATAATGCCATCTTTCAATGATGTCCGGGATGGCCAGCTGTCAAGGTGAGAAAACCAAATTTTTTAATTTTCAGTGCTTTTCCCTCCACATTAACAACCTAAAGGAGATGCTGGTTTACCATGAGAGCATTGGTGGGGTTTCATTTGACACCAGTTACCATTCCTTGAGATTTCATTTGAAATTAACCACTTTTCCAGTGGGATTCCCTTTTATTTGCTACTGACACAAGGTGGATTTGAATCAAGATTTACAAGCATAAACACCTCTCTCATTATTAAGCGCCTGAGATTTCTTTACATTCTTATTTTTATTTTTTTAAAAAACCCATAAAATATTAACATCACCTTCTGGCTTCTGTTTGAGATAAACACCAGTAATCTGTGCATTTCAGCATATAGCATTGCCAGAGGTATTAAAATGAAAGTCTTTCTAAAGGTGTTTGGTGACTCATCTCCCAGTGGTGGTGTAAGAATTAATTAGCTAATGACAGTACAACATTATACAAATGCTAAGTATTATTGTTGACAAACTAAGGTTGTCAGTGCTGAGTGGCAACATGAGCTTTTTTTACTGCCAGCTGGCTCCACCTCCAAGCAGAAGAGACGTGCTCTCAAGAGCGACATGGTAAATCAGTTTTCCTCACTTTATAGTCTCACAGAGTTACTGAAGGTGGCACAAGTCAAAATGGTGTGGGTTTGTGTCACCAGTCCAAGAATTCACAGTAAGCTAAAAGTCAGTTAAGTAGAAGTTTCCTCTACCGTTAACTGAATCATAGAGCAATATCCCACAGAGAGAAGCATCAAGTCCCACTTGTCCACTGTTCTGCAGCCACGTACCATGCAATCTAGGATCAATAAACCAAAACCTGGAAGGGGCACAAGGCACAACACTCATTTTTGCTGTACCAGGCATTTAGAAACTGATGCATTTATGGTTCCAGGGCCCAGAAGGAGTCAGTTGTAAATGTATATTCAGTTCATATTCTGGTTGCACAAACAGCGATCATCAATCTTAAATGACGAGTTTTAGCCATGACTGCTTAACTACTCTGATTCAAGTAGCTACTCTCCAGTGTTTTTATATCTTTATATTCTAGAATGTACTGTGCCAGAGCTGATTTTCTTCAATCTATACTATTTTAGCAAATATAATCTGCAGAAGCGATGGAGTGGTTAGAGAGGCAATTAAAGAGGTTACAATTTGCAAAAATTTATAAACAGTCATGTGCACATGAGTTATGGGCAGTCTCTCCCTTTTTCTCTTGTTCCAGCATACGCAATGTGCTAAAACACAATGATTTGAAAATTTTCTGGCTTCCACTGGGGAAAAATAATGAGGCCGAGCATCGCTTAGAATTCAAACATGGCAAACTGCGTTTCCCTTCATTATAGCTTGCTCTAACCCTCATCCCTTTCTAAATGTCTTAATTTTACATATTTTCCATGTCTTCCTCTATCTATAGTTGCCTCTTTGCCAAGCACCAAAAAATAATAGCATATGAGACACACCAGCATATCTCACAGCAAAATAGCAATCAGGTTTTCATTTTTCACCTGAAAAGACCATTGGGAAAAAAAAAAAAAAAAGGTTAGCAAACCCATTGCTTAAAATTTCATTTTCCAAAAATGCCCACCATGTTTTACTTCTTGTTAGTTCTTTGTCACAACAAAAAATGTGAAAATAAAGCTCGTCAGTCCAAGTGAAAGAAAACACAAGAGATCAGATTAAATTTTGCCTGTTGAATTAAAAGTACAGATCAGGCCCTACCCCTAAGATTACCACCTGACAGACTGTTCAAAAAGGGTAACTCAGATGAGCAAACTGTATTCAAATACACGTGCAATAAATGCTTGTGCAGAAACAGGTTGTTAAGACATCACCTGCAATGAATGCAAAAAGTTCTGAGGACCAGAAAACAAGGCACTCATGGCACAAATCTTAACATTTTTCCGATTGTTTCAGCATCAGGCTCAATTCAAATGTTAATCTAAAGATATTAAAAATGGATAAATTGGTGTTTCCATTTGAAGCAATTTCCAGAAGGTCATCACCTTCAGTGTTGGAAAAAAAAATTCTATTTATTTCCAATTTAACGTTACATGGGTTTAGCTTGCATTCCTGGATTCTCATTATGCTCTTCTCTGCCAGAATAAAAACCTTCCAGTATCCAGTATTTTCTTCCTACTTGTGGTACTTACACTCTGTAATTAAATAATCTGTCATCTTGTTTTAATAAGCTAAACGCTGAATTTTTAGAGTCTTTCCATTTTCTTCGGTCCTTGAATTATTTCTGAGGCCCTTCCCTCTGTAGCATCACCTGTACAATACAAAGGAGGAAAAGCCTTCTGCTTTCTATTTGCTGTTTCCCTGTTTCTATTTCCAGTGTTAACCTCCATATCCTCACAGCTAAAATTCACTGGTTATTCTCCATGATCCCAACATCCACTGTAGAGAACAGAAGCCTGATTCTGAATAGTGTCCAAATGTCTGGGAAAAAAGTTTTTATTTCATTTGTATTTCCTACTTCTGCATAGGTAGTTTTGCTTTGACTGTACTAACAGATACTTTGTTTAACAGGGACTTATTTTACTACACAGTCCATGTTGTTTTGTACAACTATCCTGCCCTCTTCCTTAATTACCGTTTTGCCCATCTTTCCTCATCTGCAATTTTTTCAGCAGAAGAAAACATCACACAGTGCTATGTCTTACCACCAGTTCCTGCAAAGCACCAGTAGAAGCATCTCCACTTGGGAGTAATTCCCTTTGGGTATTGTTTTTGTGGGCCTGCCAGATAGGCTGTTCTTAATCCATGTAATACAGAATGCTTAAATTACTTTGTATGGCATTCTTTTTTTTTAATCAGAAAGCCATGTAGTACTAACTCAAGTGTCCAGAATATGTCCAAGCAGAATACAAGTTTGGTAAATAAAGGAATTTGCATGGAAGTAATCTCCTCAGAGAAAGAGAACATATTCGTTTGATGATTTTCTATAAAATAACATAGAGTTGTACTCATTATACATCTATTTCTTAATCAGTGGAATACCAGCTTTCTTATCGTATTGCCTGGGAAATAAGGACATGCAAATTCTCCACAGATACCTGGGTCATCCTACCTGACATCTGGAAAACTGTTACAATGTTAGCACTCAGAATTCTTTCATGTTCCTAGTATGCCACAATTTAGTAATCCTACTTAGATCAGGGATTACCTCCACCAGTTTCCTCAGACTAGTGAATGGCCCTATTCATTTGAATTGACAACCCAACATCAAATTTGAATAAACATTGCTAATGCACCAGGTTGCTGTGCCCTAGTCCTCTTCCCTTTGCTGATCTTGTAACTTCCAACGTATTTATGCAGAAGGCAACCCAGAGAGCTGTGCTGAAGCAGTGTGCTAAAACAATATTCATAATGAAAGATGCAGTTCCCCAAACCCAAAAATGTACAAGCACTGTTAGTCCAACAATTAATTTCTTAACTGTGCATATGAATGAGTGACTGACCATGAAAATACTCAGATTTGCAAGTACCAATATTTGTGCTTTTTTTTTCAAGAAATTCCTAAGTTTTCCTGTCACTATGGCATCCACTTTTGGAAAACAGTGCCTATTTCCTCACATCTTTTTAATCCCTATGATTCCCCATAATCCTGTGTGGCACTGGTGCCAGATTAGCTGAGACACTCTCCACCCTCTTGATCTCCTTCAAAAATTCTCTTCAGGCAAGATCTCTTGTCCAAATTTCTACTTTAAATCTCATATTCCTGGATTGCTGCATAGTCTAATAATTATGTATTATGATTCTTATCTGCTCATGATTCACCTTAATTCATTCAGACAAAGGCTTTTTGTGCCATTCTTTCCTGCAATTTATATGGCACAATGAACATGCTAGAATTAATTTAATTTTATGCACTATTTTGCTGAAAACCGGAGTGAGTGTTGCTATACGGAAGACTGTTTTATGGTTGTGTGCAGCACAGTAAATGCCCACCACCTTTTACTTGGAGACAAGAAGTGTGTGGGCCTCAGTGATACATTGCCAAGGGATGCAGGGTGAATGTTTTCAAGATGAGATGAGGGAAACAATTTGTGGAATACTTCTGTATCGCTCACAGTTAGCGTGTAGGCTGCTGCCAAATGCTGGTTATTGTCTTCCTTCCTGAAGCTGTACCGCTTGAGCACTGCAGCACAATGCTATTTTCAGCTCCTTGACGAGATGATTACAATGTAAAGTCATGCTGCGTGACCAACATGCCAGGTGTTTGCTGTTCTAACTCCACTTTTATTACTTTGGGGATGAGAGAATGATGAAGGGAGGGATCGGAGTTACTTAGGAGATTTTCCAACAGCAGGTCAGCTTAGACAGCTGGGCTATTTTTGCTTAAGGCATTGGTATACTGTATATTCCTTTTTTCTGTTTTCCATTTTACCAGCAAACTATAGCAATAAAATTAACCAAAATAAAATGCAGTCTGTTAAGAATTTCCAAAGCAAAGTTTGCACTTCTGAAAGGTTAAAATAGTCCCAGACAGGTAGGTTTTTCCTCCACAGAATAGGTATTGAGAAGGCTGCAGTGGAGCAAACTCCCCAAACTACACAGCATACGTGCTTGCTGGCACACAGTGGGGTGGAAAGGAGAGGAGAGATGTAGTACAGATACCTTTTCCTTTCAGACTTTAAGTCCCCTGCCAAGTCTATAAAAAGTGGAAAAATTAAAGACGACCCTTGTGATTCTGTTTTTTAACATGTTTTCTTTTGAGCAGGGATTCAAAAGAGATCAGATACACTACTTCAAAATCAAGTAGCTGTAAGAATTGATAACTATTTTTCTTCTGAATGTGCATTTCATATACTACAACCAAAAGACATAATTCCCATTGTGATCTCATAGCAGCAAAATTTTCCAAAGGATGTCTCGTAACTAACTGATAAATACAAGTATGTTTCAAGATATTTATTTTAAATCCAAAAGGACTCAAGTCTGGCTGCACTGCTGAATCCAGATACATTTCAAGATACCTGGCCTATACCAGCAATTTCTTTTTCTGATGTAAATGGATCAAAGTCCAGTATGAATGGGGCAACAGTGGGTCCTCTCACTGATTTTTATTTTTTTTTTCCAGGCTTAGGAGGTTAAATACATGTAAGTAGTCCCAAAGGAAAGGAAGCACTGATGATACTAGCTAACAAGGATTATCTAACCAGATATTGTTTCATAAACTAATCAGTCTAAGGCCAAACTGATAAATGGAAAAATAAATGCATGAATCTACAGACAATAAAGATATCTGTAGGAAAAAAATAATCCCAAAGCCTTTTGTGATATAGTAAAATAATATCAATAGTTTATTAAATTTGAGTCACAAATTCTGATTGCCTTTGAAAGAAATTCCAAGAAAGCTTTGTTACAATTCTAAACTTGAAAAATCCTGTAGGTCACGAAATTACCACACAATTTAGGGAAAAGCCTTGTGTTGGTAGAGGCATCAGAGTAGAAATAGGCTTTTTAAAGCTCTATCATTAAACTATGGCCTAATAAAACATCAGTGACCCACCTCCCATTGACACAAAAAGGTTCTTTAGAACAATTGCATGCTTTCAAAAGGGCTCTGGCAGTGACCAAACCAGCTCAGCAGCCTGAAACACCTCTACCTAGCCTTAGGCTCAACTCAGTGCAGATATATCGTCTGCTAGTCTTACTTAACCATATATGGCAAGAACAGTGGGAACTATCTTTGCAAGCATTATGAGAGCCAAGGAGAAATTGCCCAAACTTAGCAGAATTTGGTTATTCACCTGCACAATCATGAGGATCACTCAGCTGCCAGATTTACGTCGCGGTTGGTCACGGTGAAAAAGGAAAGACAGTCTGAGCTGTGTAATGCCTCAGTCCCCTGAGCCTCACTGGTCACATACACAAACTGGGCTTCTCAAGGTTGAAAAAGTCCACAACCTCAGCAAACAAGCAAACTTTATAGAAACACTTCCCATTTTCAATCAGCTGTTGTCCTGCCCAAACGTTTAGGCACCAGTTACGATCTTGACACATTGTTTTTTTTTGCCAGATTATTTTTTTCTGATGAAATCCTCCGTATTTGCAAAGAATGTACACAAAGTCCGGTTTCCCTGAATGTGGCAGGAACAAACAGAAGAAGGTTATTCCCTTGCTCAGAAATCCAACCCTCATTTTTTAGTTGGTACTCTGTGCAACAGAAGCTTTTTCTCTTGGATTTCTCCCTGGGCCACCCACATTGCCTGTTTGTTTTTTTCCCAGCTTTCTGATTACTTTTAAACACACAGCTCCTATCAGTTGATGTCTCAGCCAGTGAATATGTAATAATTTCCCAGGAAAGTTCTTTGTTCTCCACAAATTAGTTCATGCTTCAGCTTTTCTTTGTAGTATAACTGCCTGGGTGGTGGCTTCTACTGTTTTCAGCAATTTTACTTCATATAGGAGCTTAGCTGTTGCTTCTTGTTTAGGCTGAATGGAGGGTGCCCGCCATAACCAGGGGATTAATGAGGCCTGCAATTTTCTGCAGATCAAAGACAAACTTTATGGCAGCCATTAACATCTTCCAGCACAGCAATAGCATTCCTGAGAAAAGTCAAAGCAAAGCTGACAATGATCAGAAAACTGAAGGGCATACAAACAAAAAATAGACCCGAGAGGAAAGGGAGAGGAATAATAGAATAGGATTGTAGATTTCCATAGATAAACTTCAGTATGTGTAGGCTCTGATTTATACATGGCAATAAATGAAAAATGTCCAACTGTAACATATATTGTTATTTAGTCTTCTCCCCAGCATCTCTTTGAACGTGATTGCCTCATAGCAGCTCCTAAACTATGGTAGTTTGGGGCCTGGTTTCAGTTTGCAGGAATTGGCATTAGTTTATCATTTTGTGGAACATTCCAGCAGTTCAGGAGCTTCTTATGAAGAAGTCTTCTCCTTTGAAGGAAAACAACCTCCATCAGAGATGGAGATCATACTCAAACCACTATTCAACTTTAACCCACTTGGAGTATCTAATCAGAGTCGTAAGACAGATGGATATTTCCTGGTACAAGAATTGTGAATAGATTGATCTCAGCCATGGGAAAGGAATTAATCATCTCTGCCATTCCCTCTGTCTCTGAGTAATGAAAAGAAAAAACCCATCCCTCTTTCACTTTCCTTTTCCCAAAGAAACCCAGAAGAAACCTAGCAAGAAGAAATGCCTGTTCTCTAGAAGACAGTCATAGTGCTGTGCACAAGGAGAAGCGCAGAAGTTTCCCTGGGTAGAAACCCAAATAATATTCCCCAAATGCTTCTTACTTGCACAAATATAACAACAGCAAAGATTGCAATTATGCTTCTGGAAGCATCAGTTTTCCCAGACCATGAGAACAACAAGCACATATCTGCAGTCTGTACTCCACCCGCACGTACAATATGGTTGGTAGGCTGGGCTTGCCGTGCTTACTCAGAAACCGTGCCCTGGCAGCTGCCTATCAAGTTATAGCAGCTGGATGTCACACCAGGACCCAGGGCCTGAGAACCCTAAATCCATGCATTAAGAACAGCCGTGAGTGTGGCCACAAAACTGTAAGGTGTTTTGGGGAGCATGCAGGTACAGGCTGTCCCTGAGTACTTCCAGAAAGGCCTGTACAGGAGCGGAGATACATATTGGTTGCCCTGTGGTGTAAACCCGATAAACTTTATCTTTTTGCAGTGGAGATAATACAAAAGAAATAATAACAAACAGGATCACTTAGCTGCCGTTACACTGGCAACCTTGGTCCTTAGCAAATTAGTCCGGGCAAAGCAGTAGTAACTATACAACACTGTGTTTGTAGTAGCACTAGGGCATGAGACAAGTTAATTATTCTTATGCCAAGCATTGCATTCATGCTGTGATAATGTTTTCAGTGAGCTTGATGCCCAAAGTGACAAGGACAGTCTAGATAAGCCTATGAGTAAAAATGAAAAGTGGGCAAATAAAAAAATAAAGTAGAAGCGTGCCTTACCCAGGCACTTCTGCTCAATTGTTAGTGCTATTTTCATTTCACTTGGATAAGTAACTTTTTCAGTTAATTACCTAATGAAATATCTATTCATAGTTGCCAAGCATGTAAATAAATAAGGGTAAATGAACAGAACTTATTTTTTTTAAATAAATCATCATGTTGCATGTTCTTTTGTTTTCAGATCTGAAGACTAAATGCATAGGCAGATTTACAGATTTAAACTGTCCACAGAAGGTTCAGTCTAAAAGGGCTTATCTGACACTCACTCTTTGGTGTCAATTGTTTTGAAAACTCAAATTGGAAATTAAAACCATCTTCCAATATTAATAAATAAATAAAATAATGAAAATAAAGAATAAAACTAACTCTTTAGTGGAACAATTTTTGTTTTCCTATTACAGTGAAAAGAATGTTTTCAATAAGAGTGCTTAACATTTCGTTATGAATTAAAAAATAATTATGTCCAGCATTTTAGATGTTCAGCAAGAAATTTCAAAAAGCAAATGGGTCTGGTTTCAACTCTGTTAAATGGAAGCAATTTTGATATTTTTCATAACTTAATCTTCTTTTGTCATCTCAACTCTGAAGCAGGCTGGTTTGTATGCCTTCTTGGTTCTTTTTTGTGAGATGTCTAAAATGACTGAGACTCAGGAAATGTGAACCATACAGAAAAAGCAAGAATAAGAGCATCTAAGGTTGCCACCAGGTAGATCCTTAAGTTTGCGGAGCCTCATGGAATCTTTTAAAGTTGACAGGGTAGTGGTTTGGCTGACATGAAAATAAATACTGCCTAAGCAATAAGTAAGGTATAGCCATAAGCATGCCAGAAATGCATAACTGAGGAGGGAGTCATTTGCTGGCTAGGTATATTAATGTTGATTCATTGACAGATTAAGTCATTCATTCAGAATGACAGTTTTGTAGTCTCCTGTGGATGGGTGAGAAGTGGTGAGAAGCTGTGAGAAATAATGCAAAGCCCTGGGATGAAGGAAAAACATGACAAAACAAGCCCAGGTTGTTATCTCTCAGGCAATAGAACAGCACCTCCATGCTCCCAAGTTTATTCACAGGTCTCTGTGAAAACCACTCTTCTTGTAAGCATGCAGTTCCCACTGGAGGAACAAGAGGGGAAAGGCAACAGACGACAAGCAGCACACTGAACACTGGGCCTCCATGACAACAACTGAAAGGAAAAAGCAACTTTACTTCTGCAAAGTGTCCAAAAATCAGCAAGATACCTAGGTGGTGAGAGAAATGGAGTAAGTTTTAAACAAGCTACAGAGAGCTGCTGGGATTCCTCTTTACTGGTTGAACTGCTGAATAGCCTGCCAGAAAGCAGTAAATCCAAATTCATTTCCTTCTTCTGCCAGAGGGGAATTCAACTCCTTCATAACATCTCCAGGAACAGCTACAATCACTTGGCTACACTTGACAGCTGATAATTCTAAATATTTCTCATTATAGGTGTTCCACTTTACCTGTGTTGCTTAGACTGACTCAAAGAGGATGTGAATGAAACACATGTCATGGTCAGACACTTAGGACACTTAAAAGAGGTAGACACTTACTTGGGTCAACTGTCACTGGCTCAGTTGGACAGTTTACCTCAGTCCCTGGACCCAGAGAACCAATAAGTAATATGACATGCCTCCATCTAATGGTTTCTGTCCACCCAGGTGGCCGCTAAAGCTGCCTGCTGGATGGCTTGGATTGTAACCTTAATGGCCTAATGCTAAGAGCATTTTCATTCATGGCCATGAAGCACTGAGAAGAGCCTGGCTACGTCTGCTCAGCAATCTCATGCATTTTGGATGGCTGCTGTTGGGGCACCTTGAAGCCTTCTCTTCCCCAGTTGTTTTGTGAATCTGTCGTGGAGAATTATTTTTCAAATTAAAATCTATTCTTCAAATCCATACCCAGCTGACTAACTGTTTGGAATAGAGAATTCTGTTGTTCTTAAGTCCCACAGTCAATGAAAACAGCAATTACCAAACTTCAGTAATCCCTCATTTTGTACCTACAGTCTGCAAACTCCTCTGCTGAGTGTGTAATCTGGCCCAGGGCCATGCACAGTCATGGGGAAAGGATGTAGAGGTCTTGACCCCCATTGTTGACATTGAACACCTGGCAGAAGGACATTGTCCAGCCCCAAGGACATTTTATTCTATTTGTCATTGTAACCTACAAATAGGACCCTAGGCTGTGCACCATCTGAGCTCTCTTCTGCCGGTCTTCCATTAACAGTCTGAAAAGATAGTGTAGGAATCAGGCATAACAACAGTATTTCTTAAATTTATACATGAAGTGCATCTCTGACACAGAGGTTCAGGCCAGTTTCCATCTCTTTTGGCCTTGGGAGGACTTGGAGAAATGTAACCCAATATGCATCATGTACATAAATATATCTCCAATTCTCTTTATGCAACCAAAGTAAATTCATGGAAAGTGCACTTACAGAAGTCAGAGCAAAGAAGTCCCTGAGAATAACTATTATAATAATTTTTATTTCTACCATCTGTTGTTATGCAAAGTAATTCTTGTGAGGACAGGCACTTATCAGAAATTTTTAAGCTTCTGAGGAGAAAATAGTATAGAGAAGTACACATAAGCATCTCTAAAGACGAATCGCTAATGAAGTGATCTGACCTGGTTCATGTGAATTTTGATTATTCAAAATTATTTTTGAACACAGAACAGAATATACTTCTCATTTCCACCCCCACTGTTTTTATGGACTTGGTGCCATGTGCCACCACTACACATTCCTACTATTGCTGCACAGTAGCTTCTTCCTATAGATCTTTTCAGTCTTGCTCATGGCAGGTACACAACTGGGGGGTAAACAGGCACTTTCTGAGCAGAGCAGAGAGTACCCTATGTGATACACTATGCTCAGGTGTCCAGCTTCAGCCTGGTGGGAAATTAAAGAATGAAACTAGCTGTTGGAGACACCTGACAGCATTTTTGGTTTAATGATCCACTTCAGGACAACCATCCTATTACCTCTCAGAATATTCACACTGGATTGTCATTTTCAAGACTGTATGAAAGGCATAAGTCCCATTTTTCCAAAGGACTTTGGGCCACATGCAGCTTACCTATTTTTATCACCTCATTCAGGCATTAAGTTAATTGATATAAACATATAGGCCCCAGGGATTCAGCTAGCGGGTGAGTGAAGGTTCCCAGCACATAATCTTTTGAATTTATTGTTTGCTTTAGGTAATCTAGTTTGCAAACTTACTTTGCAAAAGAAATTACTAAGTTACTTATCCTGTATAAACGTGTTTTTCTATCTGTTTACGCTATGTATTCTCTTTCATATAGTCTTCAGTCAAACAGAATCTGAAATTCATGTGATTATTGAATTATTTAATAACATACTTCTATTAAGACTAATCTGACACTTAGAAGTAATGCTATAGCAAGCCTGTCATGCATTTAAAAATTACTTCAGAAATTCTTTATTGTGGTTGCTTTTTTCTCAGAAGCTTTAGGTGTGGGGAGAAAGCCGGGGAGTTTACCTCCTGTGTTTAGAAGACATAGATTGTCTTGCTCCAGAGTATGTCCCCATGGCCCTGGAGCAATATTTTGTTCTCAGAAGAGTCTGAAGATCTTGACAGAACCAGCGCTAATTGGATGATGTGGCTGTCTGAGAGGAGGATTAGGTAACAAGAGACCTTGAAATCCCTGTGGCTTGAAATCCTTATGCTCCTTCTGCATATTTAGACAATACAGTAATCCCAGTCACTGCTTAGGAGCAAATTAAACAGGATGGCACATTATAAACACCTGCATAAATCCATTTTTCCTGGGTTTTGTGACTTTTTAAGGGAATCTACTGAAAGACAAAAACCCACTGGGAAAGCAGTGAAGGAAAGCTATTTCTGTGAGAGTTAAGCCAAACCAAGTAGTTTATGATTGTTTACTGCTTATCTTCTCTCATTATAGTTTCATGAGAGGTGTTTGAAGATGAGAAAGCTGTGTCTCCTACTGTATGACAGGGAACAGATTGTTGGCACTCAGTAACTAGTAACTAATAATAGTGGTAGACAATTAAGTCTTCAACAAGGCGCACCTGCTAGCCAGTAAACATTTAGCTGCCAGGTAGCTGACAGATGGCCTTGCACAGAGCAGGTTAAGATACCTGCTTTCTGGGTCTTTTTTCTCTATTTGTTTGCTAGCGGCTGTCACTGCACGCTGGCTTTGTTGGGAGGAACCAGACACTGCAGAGCAGGGTATGGGTTTGCCATTGGCATCAGCAGGCAATGAATACCACCAACAGGAAGCTCAGGGACTCCGAGAACCTGTTACAGCTGAAATCAATACCAGTGCAAGGTTAAAAATGCCTGGAATGAGAAGGTTATCCTCTGACAAAATACTTTCATGCCATTCTTTTTTTTTTAAGCCATTGCAAAAGCACAGGCTAGTGCGTTTGATCAATGACTCAGAAAGAGCCGGTGGGGGAGAAGGTTACAACTCCCAGTGTGATCTTTTAAGCAATCTGATGTTTCCTAACAATGGAGAGGAAAAATCAATTGCAAGGCTGTTTGCTGTATTTCAGTTGCATAGCTCCAGCCTTTCTCACTGGCTGCAGCAGACACAGCTGACTTGGGAACAGAGGGATCTGAGGTGCAGGAAGCAGCTGAGAGTGGCCAGTTGAAAAAATCTGATATGCTTTAACAACTGTGCTTCACATAGCTTGAGTAAAAGCAGGAGGACTTCAATGGAAAATTGCATATTAATTGTTCTCCTTTTTAATTTGTACGATTTTCAGTGCTTATTTACACCTGGATGGCCAACTTTGTTGACTCGATGTATAAAATTAAGGGGCTGGGTGATCTGTGTGCACCCCGTGGTGTCTCCAGTGCTCCCCTGAAACACCAGAGCCTACCACCCATGTACCTTAGCTATTTTGCTTCATGGGATTTAATGTACATGGATGTATTTCCTACCCGCATTCCCTATCTGCATCCAAGAAGCGCTCAGGAAAGAGGAGAGTCAAGAACCGGCTGTTGTAGCTGTCGAAGCAATTTGTGCATGAGAAGAGCACCTGTTTTACATGGTAATACTGCCAAGGGAGCCCATCAGAGACTGAGGTCCCTTGGACTAGGCACCATACAAGTTTGTGAGGAGAAGCAGACCCTGTATTCAAGAGTTATAAATTTAACTGAAAATAATAAAAAGTGATTGGAGGAAGAAAAAGAAAGCTCGACTTTCTGCAGGTTGCTTAGACAAGCTGCTCCTCATAACATATTGCCTTATTGCATCAAGCTTCATTTTAAATTTTCCTCAAGCTACACAGAACATCCCACCCTGCAGCTCTGTTGTGTCTCACAGAGCAGGGCTTTGCTCTAGAGAGTGGATCCAGACCTTAACTACAGCACAAAACATGCCAGCAACCTAATCACACATCTGGTTCCCAAAATGAGGTAGACTCAAAATTCTTCAGTCAAAAGGCACGAAAGCCTCTGGCTTGCTCAAGGTTTACCACTCATTTCCTTCTTCAGCTAAGCATAAAGACTCACTATGCTCTCTTCTGTCCTAGGGTAAACCCAAAATGTCTTTACTGAGATCATTGCTGTTCCTCTGCTGCCTTCCTGATATGCAGGAACAGAATAATTAATTTTTCTTTTTTTTTATTTCAAGCATATTTTTACTCAGCCTAGAACATGGTGACAACCATAACAAAACTCATTGAGTTACCTCAGAAGGATCTATATACAATTGCACTCTAACAAAAACCTCTCTGGAACAAAATGACTGACAGCAAAAGGAAAAAGAAGCAAGAGAAAGTAAGATCCTCTAGAGAGTGTCTCGTAGGGAGACAATAAGCTTCTGCCAATGTCAGACCTTCCCTTTCACAAGCCTGAAGCATTTAAACAGGAGGAGGGAGAGGCTGCATGTTCAAGAAATGTGCAGATGGCCTCTGTATACGTGTTTCTTAAAGAGGCCACCTTGTGACTTCGTCCTACCAATCCCCCCAAATAGAGCAACTGAAAACAAAGCTCACATTAGATGTGTTCGAACATCACAAGCTTCTCAGTAATAAAATCACTTCATTAAAAAAATGACATTCATTCCGGTGTCTCCTACTCTGCATTGCTGGGCCTATCTGGCACGTCTGTAATGTGGAATGCTGTCCAGGAGAAATGATTTCCAGGGAGCCTTAATCTCTAAATCTAAACCAGGATTTCCTCACTGAGCAGAGGCAGCTCAATCCCTAATACCACCCCCGCCAGTATGCTTTTCGGCAGCGATGCAACCACCAGATGGTGGCATTTCTACTACATAAGGTACTATTACAGCATTCGAATTGGCATGTAATTAACATGATTCACAGCACTGGAAGCATGTGTGTAATTTCTGCTATAAAAGGCAGCGGTGCTTTAAAAGGATCTATGAATGTAAAACAAAGGACAACAGTTTTGCAGGACGGGCTCAAACTTTTCACCTACAGTTTCCACAATACCTAGCAATACCAGGAAGTCAGCAATCAGGAATTAGAGAAAACTGGCTCTGAGAACTAGCAATGACAGGCAGAAAAGAGCATTTTTCTCCTGGGTTACCAGATGACATCTGGGTCATGTCCTTACTCCTGCGGATGTCTGCCTCTTCATTAGTAACTGGAGTTTACAACCAGGTCAGGAAGAAATGTTGCTTGGGATACAAGAACTACAGCTCAGCTGTGGGGACAAGGAAGAACCTCTGTATCTATATCTGCAGTGGCTTTCATTTCTTCTGCCTCAGAAGTCCATCAGTGGATGTACCACACAAAGGGACTTAATGTGGACAGAGGTGAAGAGCTGGATGCTGCTCCCTCTGCAGCCTTCTGCAAACTGCCACAGTCTTCCCCTTAAAAAAGAAATTTATCCACTTAATTTCAAGCTAATTTCTCGCATCAGTCTTATACATCATCAGGGGCTCAAACAGCTGTAGCCAGGAGTAACAACCTGGAGTAGCATTTTTCACCCAGACTCCTTTCCATTTGACATCCAGGAAACAGTACTGTTGTCTTCCTAAATTTTCGCTATCTTTTGTTGTAACTCCCAAAATGATTATTTGGAACATAAGGTTGCAAGGGTCCTCCTGGGTCATCAAGCGCATTGGTGACCAGTCTCCTACTATCATCCCTCAGTAATTAACTGCTAACTGCCTCTACTACTTCTCTACTGGGAAGCCATTACAGGATGCCAGTCCTCTAATGGTTAGGAATTTTCTTTGGTTTTCCTGACTAAATTTGTTCACGTCCAGTTTGTACCCACTTGTTCTTGTGCTTCTGTTAATGTTTGTGCATCAATGTTTCACTTTTCCTTCCTGAACTTTTGCTTCTACGTTATTCTGTGGGATGATGCAATTCCACCTCAATGCAGAAGAGTGGCAGTTGTCTACATGAAGTGAATCTCAGATCTCTAAGAACACTGAGAGGACAACTTTTACCACTCACTCTCATTGTTCCCACTCTTCCACCTCTTTTCCTTGCACATGCACTCACTCAAAACATACACTCTGTGCACAGTCATATGGAAGGATTATTTCAGGGCTTTCATCTCCTTACATACCTGCCCCGACATTGCTGCACTATCAGAACTCTCTAACTCAAAAAGGGTTATGCCAGAAAAAAGAGCTGGTTCACTGCCACCCTTGTCTCACTTCTGAGGGGTGGCTTTCCACAGTTCTGCTATTGTAGCCTGTGACTGCACGAGAAGCCTTTTGCCAGTAGATTACACCAGTATTCTGGTATCAGCAAAGAACTCCTTGTGTAAATACAACCTTGTTCAACATCCTGGCAACCCTGGCACAGAATGAATAGAGCAAACAACCTGCTTCCTCACCCCTGAAAATGGATCTGAGCATATTTGCTGGTGCTGTTGGGCAGCTGGAACAGACATTTCTTGCCTGGTACTTCCTGTGTCATTAATAGGTGACTTCAAACTCCAGGGCCATAAGCTGGAACATTGAAAGAATACACAATTGTGTATGAATAATAACAATGAATACTTTAGTGCAATTTAACCAAGAACCCATCAGTATTGTTTCTTCTAATTAGTTGGATGGAACCCTGTGTGCAGGGAGAGAGACATACAAAACTTTCCTGAAAAACTCTGTTGAATAAGAAAAGATGTGGAAACCTAGGGAGAATAGGGGCAAAGAGCATCCAGTGTCTTTTATTAGAATACCATGGAAATTTGGATAAAGAAAAATGACTCCCCTAAGACTGGAAATCATAAAAGCAGGTATTACTTATCCAGTTTAGCAAAACTATTCCTTCTCTTTGAAAGCTTTTACTGATTCACAGGAAATGACTCTGCAAAGTGCAGTTGCCAAACTGCGCAGGAGCTTTTATGTGGAACGAGGGCAAACCTGGTCTCTGCTTCTCCATCTCAAGTGAACTAACTGTGGATACAAGAAGCAAATACACCCAGGGGAACTAACCAGCTAACAGCAGATTTTCTTCTGTAGATTTTATTTTATTTTGTGTTTTGTGCTGCAACAAATGAGAGCACACCCCTCAGAACCTGAAGAATGTTATTGTATGTTCGTATATAAGAGCAGAACTCAGGTAAAAGGAAAAGATCCCTCCAGGCATGTTACAGTGCACTCCAAAGACAGAGTGCGTTGGACACTTAGAACAAGATAAAACTTTCTTCCCCTCCTTCAGCTAATGTAGAACAGAAAAGTGCTCTTAGGACACTCAAGAAAATTAGAACTTAGCGCTTCTGGAGTTAATATTAAAATCCCATTTCATTGCATTGTGGCCCTTATTTTACTCTGCAACTGGCAAAATGTCACAGCAGCATGGTAGATCATTACTGTCAAGTGCTATTCCAGTTGCACTGGGCTTAAGTCTGCACTTCAGATTATCACTTACTCTTCCTCTGCCTGTTCTCACAGACACATGATACGCCTTCCCTACCTCAGATGATAATGGACATCCAGGCTTTATATCAAGTGTTGAAGCCACCTGTCCTTATCTTTTATATTTTGCCACTCAACCCAGAAAACCAGTGTATACACAAAAAAGGGCCTGTTTTGCATCACTTACCCCACTGAACGAGTGAAATGATATGTTAGCACCATTTAAAGCACTGGAAATTGTGCCGTTGTCTTTAGTGGGCCAGGATTTCTTTTTAAAAGGTTTGGCTTTGGCAGTTACCTAATCTTCTCCATTTTATTATAATGAAATTAGAAATAAGATGTCCACTAATTCCGTCTCTTCAAACAGATTATAGTAAGAACTGTCTCCTTCATTTTTCTGCAGACTGAGATGTGAAATATTTAGGAAATAAATTCTCCAACGCAGCCAGTAGATTCAGATTCTGTGTCTGATTTCAGGTTGTCCTTTTCTTTATACCTTTCAGAAAAATATAATCTGTACCTACCTTTAAAAATTATCTTTAACTTCATTAAACAATAAAAATACCCTCAGGACTTAACCAGACATCAACCTGTGATTGTGGGGTGGCAACTAGATAAAGCTCATGAAAAACATAGAAATTATTAAACCATTAATATGAAAGTACCAGTATTCTAGAATATAATTTCTATAGACACATTTACTGACAAAAGCTAAGTAACATTTCTGAAAGACAAAGAACTGCAATCTGTAGTCAAACCTAAAAGGCTGTCTTAGGAGGTGAAAATGCGCGGAGCAATCGGTTAGCTAAAGCCAGAGAAAATAGGGCTTTCTTTGCTGCTGAATGTGAAAGTAGAAAATCCTAGGTAATTGCATTATTTAAGAGCACAGAGGTGGTACAGATCAAGAAACGTCACAGAGTTACTCAGTAGGCAGCTGGGTGGGGAGAGAGGAGCATGCTTTTACAGCAGCTGGAGGATTGTGTTCAATTCGGCTGTCAGAAATGGACAAACAGGCCAGCAGGCAGCAAAGAGGGAGAGATGCTCCATGACGTGACGGAGAGATAAGGAACTCGGACATAGAGGCCCAAAACCCAAACAAAATTCTGCTAACAGAAAACAGAAGAAAAAAACGCATCTGGGATTTGGCATGTTATTTTCCCCCCTAGATCTGCATGTTCTCTGTGTTAGTAAAATAAAACGAATTTACTGTTTAATCTATGTCTGTGTGTCTGCGTGCACGCCCTTGAGAAGTGAGACCACAGACTCTGAGCCCCCACTGCGTAGTGGCCGAGGGAAAGGTACACCTGAGCCCCAGGGCATCTGCCACTGTTTTTGGGAGGGCAAAGCAGCATGGAGGCATATCCCCCAGGCCCAGGTTACAGGAAAGAGCGATGTTGCTGTCTATCTAAGCGAGGGAGAGCTGAACATCACACCGGTGGGGTGGAGTGACACCTACGTGGCAGCCTGGCAAGGGTCCAGCTGGGGAGAATGCTGAGAAGATGAAATCCTTACCTAAGGTGATTAAGCAGAGTCCCATTTACCTCAGCAGAGCTATGTCATTTTACACTAAGGGAGGATGTGGCCCCGTTTTCTTCCTTTGTTTCGTGTTCTTATTCATGGTCCATGGGAAGGCTGAGATTGCGATCACATTACGCCTTGTTCGAGACACGCAGACCTGTACACCTGCTATTACTCACTGTACACCTTCCTTTCTAGTTCACTGCGTTTTTAATTGTGTGCTTTCATTTTATGCTTATGCAGGGACAAACATGTCTCTTTAATTCTACCTATTAGCATTGTCCTCTAATCCTACCCTTAAAATAGCAGAACAAAGGCAGTAAGTCAAATCTGGTTTGCCTGAATGAATTCAGAATGTATTTTTTTTAAAGGCAAAACACCAGGCTTTCATTAGCAGAGCAGTGAGTCACCCTATCAACTGTACCCAGAATAAATAAGAACTGCAACCATTGAAATGGAAGCTGTGTGCTTTCTCTTAATGGGCAAGTGTCTCTGAGGGGATCCTGGTGGGAGAAAGTGATCCAGCTCTTTGGGATGTCGTTCCTTTCTCCTCAGCCATACCACTGTGAAACTTTCTGAAATAATTAAAAAATGTCTTCCTAGAAACACAAAAGGCACATAAGATGCAAAAGAATACTCTCTGTTCTTAGTTGCTAGTAAAAAAGGTCTCTATCACAAAAATTTTCATACTAAGGGTATTCCTACAGTCATTCCTGATTTCACATTATTTATTATCTTTCTTGCTGTTGACAGTAATTTTTTTTAGTGCAGCAGTTTCACTGAAAAACACTATGAACACATAGAATGAGAATCTCTGTCCCCTAGAGTATACAATGTAAGGACAATAAAAACATGAAAGCAAAAAAGGAAAACAGCATACTAGGAAAGGGCCAGAGTCTCATGCACTTGATTGCCTTAATGAAAAGTCTCTTATTCCTACTGTATTCCCATTGGCCTCGTAGGTATTTGAGGACTTAAGTCTTACAAGCATATTAGAATTTGGCCTAAACTCTGGATTAAAATAAGATGATGGAAGACTGTTCTGTATCAGTTGCCTGTGAGGGATCAAGGCTACCAAGCAATCACACCAGTTCTCCACAACCAGACTTTGGCTGTCCTTTGCTGAAATTTTCACTAGTACACAGCTGTGTATTGTAAGGATTTTGGGATGTGAATTAACTGAAAGAACTGACAAAACAATAGGTTTGTGTCATTACCTACCGTCCCTTTCAATACCTGCATGCTTGCTTCAGAAAGCAAAAGGCAGTGAAGTTACTTATACATTCAATTTAATGTGTTATGCAAAAATTCAGTCAAAACTGTGTACTTAATAATGTATTCATGAAATGCTTTTTTTTTTTTCAGGTCATTAGAACTATTTCAAAATTAGATCCAAATTTCCCTGGAACATTGAGGAGCTTACTTACATTCATAGTTGGTATTACACCTAAATAATGTTACCTTCAGAAACTGAAATTCAGTGGCATGCTCAAAGCCAAACACACACACACAAAAAAAAAGTCTCCTCTAGCATGGTAACTACGGCCTCTTCAGAGAGTACCATTTTACGCAGTCGTTTTCTCTTTGTAAGGCTCACAGCTTTCGCACTTGCAAATGTCTGGGCTTTATCTATTTGCAGGCCAGTCCGTATGATTTACCTAAGCTCTTGTAAGGTTATTTAAAATTTCCTTCTAGGAAGCCCAGCAGCTTCTGACTTCTGCTATTTGTGTATGCGCTTGCTGTCATAAGAAACCTTACTGGCTGCCAGCTGCCATATCAATTCCTTGAAACAGCAGACAGGCAGGACAAGCTAGAGCAGTCAGAAGGTTGCTCTAATTGAAGATGGGACACTTATTTGGCAAATGACTCCCTTACTTTGCACTAACTATTCTTTGCTGACTCCGAGTTTGCCACTGCAAAGGAAAGTCACCATAGTCGTTAGAGATGGAGAGTCACATTAGAACCTTATTTCAGCATGGACTATATCTTACCTGTGTATTTCTAGGTTTTAGCCAGTCTTATGAACATCTTGACGGCACCTGCACATTTTCTGTATGGAAGTAGTCCACTGTCTGATATGTTTCCTGTATTAGAGAAGTTACTTTCATTCATTTTCTCCATGTAAAATTTAATCCTCCTCTCTATACAACAAGACGGCTTAGGAGGGGTCTAAAAGTTCAGGATTCTCTTTGTGGTCTGAATTATATGGGTAACCCAGATACTTCCATGGCTTTTATCAAAAGAGCCCCTCAGCACTGAAATCCCCTTCATTTATAGATAGCTAACAATTCACTTAGAATCATGCACAAATCCAGATCAGGTATTCTAAAGCCTAGCCATCCAGCTACTTGTAATGCATGCATCCATAAATGGATGCCTGTGTTGAGAAATCACAGATCTAATTTTCAGAACTGCAAACTATCAACTCTACAGCCAAAAAGGCAAGTAAGTGCTCAGCACCTGTGTAAACCAGACCCTTGTGGTACCTCAGGCTGGGTGTTCATAACCTGGGGCAGGGAATACGTGTGGATGTATTTGGAAATACTGACTTCCTTCTGTCGTGCTAGCAACAAAACTACTCTGGCAGCCATTTCTTCCTCTATCATTTGTGACGTTCTCCTCAGCATTCCCTCTAATCCCATTAGGGTTTGTGGCACAGATGACTGGGAATTCAGTCAACTCTCAATAGCAACCAAGAAAGAATCCCTCCAGGCCAAATGTTCCCACAGGTATGTGTACTCAAATCCCTCCAATAGCCCTCTAATCCTAAAGGAAATATTTCAAGTGACAGAAGGAGGGAAGCATTCGTGTTCTGTCCCTTCGAGCATGATTACAGTCCTCATTCGAGACCTGAAAATTGCGGGGTATATTTTCTCCACTTCAGAATAATTCTTTCAGATCTTTCATCATAATCTAAATTTCATCAGAAGTGGACTATGGTAGAAGAACTTGATGATGAGATTCACTTTGGGATCTCCGTGTTTTATTTCTAGTTCACTGTCTCTTAACATATTTATTAGTTACATTTTGCAACATCTTACGTCACTTGTGACTGCAAGCCAAGACGTGATGTGACTAACAGAGAGGGGAAATCACGCATAATGAGATACAGCTAAGTATAAATACCCACCTTACTTCAAACAAGAAAGAGGAGTGTAAAGGAGGGGAAAGAAATTCTCTGTGACATATATTTTTAGACAGATTCATGAAAAAGTCATTTTTGGAATGGTTTTGATTACTCATTTTAGTCTTTCAGAGCTTCAAGTACGTTGTTACAAGCTGTCTCCATCTGTCAAATCTCTCTTAAGTGATGCAGAGATCTACGCAGAGAGAAGAAAGAAATACCAGATTTTCCTTAAAAAGCTCTAGGCCGAAAGCTAACTATTTTAAAAATTAAGGTTGTTTTCTTCTGTTGTTTTTTGTTCTTTATATTTTTTCTTTTTTGGCCAGGCACTGGTAGTACAGTGAAATTTTCCTATATGCAGACCACAAAAAGAGAAATGTCCCTACAGAAGCTTTACATCACAGATAAACCACCTCCTCTGTATTTGCATGCCCTGCTTAACTAGCTCATGTTTGCTAAAATCGAGTAGCCTTGGATTCATTGCTAAAAGAAAAAACTGTTTTAAAGATGAAAGCAGAGGTAGTTACTGGGTCATTCCAGGTTGGAGAAGATGAATGCGTTAAATGTTTCCATATATAGTTCCTGTGTCTTGGAGTGTCTAAAAAAGATCAATAAAGGAGAAAATTAGAAATAGAAATATTTTTCTAAGCTTTATTGAATTTTCTGCTAATATCTGCTTTCAATCCTTCTACCCTGATATTGATTTCTGACAGTGTGCATATGTAAGAGGTATGTGCACATCTCTTTGTGAGTCAGTTGACAAGAGAAAGGAATGCCAGCAACGGTGGGAACCCTGCCGCCCACCCCCGTGCCTGTGCACTAGCTGCTGAATGCATTTGCAGATTGCTGTTATGGCTCATAGCATAACAAAATAAGCTCCAAAAGCAAAACCAATCAAACGTCCCTCAGCAAGTCACTGCTAAGAAGTGGTTTTGCATTCTTTGATTAGCATCCACATTATTAGCAGAAAAACAGCTTCTAAAAATAAGCGGATGAGGTCATGCTACAGAGGTGTTTTAACTTGTATCTGAAAATGTGAAACATCCAGTACCAGGCACTGATACTCTCCCCTTACTCTTTAACAACCCAAGGTTATCGCCGCTGCCTACTGCTGGGTAGCTACTTGCCTTTTCCTTTTCTTTTTTGCTTTGAGGTCACTTAGGAGCCTTACATTCTGCACTGCCATGCCTGAACAATGACAGCAAGAATTGTAAGCAGTTGCTCCTGATCCATTCAGCAACTTTGTAATAACTTCACTGCTCCAGCACTGACTGTGTAAACAATTTTTCCAACCACATAAAACTCAGTGCATTTCTTACTGAGGGCGTCTATTCATTCAAAGAAAATGGTAGGAATATCAATGAAGAAAACGGCGTGCATATCAATGGACGAGGTCTAGGTAATTCTAACAAAAAAGAATGTCAAATCCTTTCTACTGAGACCTGGTCATCTAAGTGATTTAGTGTCCCTCAACGTCCACTGAAATCTGATATTCAGCAAGCGGCAAGAAAAGGTTTATAATGATAGATTACAGGGAAAATAACAGACAGGATGTCAAATCCTGAAAGACAAGTGATTTCTATTTATTTATTATCAAGGATTTTTTTTCATGAAAATCTCTTTCATATACCAAAATTAATATCATTTTTCTGTGACTTCCTCCATCTCAACAAAATCGCTTTGAAACTGCTGCAATGCCTCGGCTGCATTTAAACCATTTGATAAGCAGCCTTTTGTCATACACCGATACACAATTTATACGGCTGAAACGTGCCTTTAACACAAATCAGAAGCAAAGGGATCAAATAAATCTCTGGTATAATTACAGGGCTTCCAAGTGAGCTACAGTAAGATGAATTTGACTCGAGGCTGTATATTTAGCCTGGGAACAACCAGCCTGGGCATCTCGAATCGGACAGACCTGGCACACGTGCAAACACTACAGCTGCCACCGTGATGCAGATGCTAATAGCTCAGCGGCTTTGTAGCCTGTGATTATGCACGTGCTGTGTAGTGGTTCAGATTAAAGAGTTAAACAAAGTGCTTCTCCCTCCCCTCTTGGCGGAAAGATAGTTCAAACCCATCTGATATTCGCAAACAGTTGGACGGCAGCTGAGGTTTCATTAGGAATCCCACGTATGGCCAGAAGCAACATACACCTCGGTGTTTCCGGGAGCCGCAGGCAGCCAGAACAGATGGTAGAAATCATCATCCCCAGACAGTCATCAGGGGAACCTCAGGCCACATGCTTGAATTTTTCTCAATGAACCGCGTACAAGGCAGGCATTCGATCCATGTGACGGCAGCTGCCGGGTCCTGGGGGAGCGGGAGGCAGCGGAGTGGAGGAAGGCTCTCACAGGTTATTAACAGGTCACGCTGTGACATTAGCAGTCCGGAAACATCGCCTCTCCCAGGGGGCTAAAACAAAAGCAAGGGAGAGGTTCCTCATAATTCAAACACAGTTCAGTGCTTACAGATTACAGCGCGTAATCTGCTTGGCAACAGCACAGCGCGCAGAGATGCTCTGCTATCTGATTTCCCTCTTTCTTCTAGCTGTTTCCATTCGAAATGTCAGAAGGAATCCTTGATGCAGTAAATGTCCTATGCAAACCTCGAGGGAGGAAGAGCACAGCTTCCCTGCAATTTTCAGAATGAGACCCGGAGGCAAGGCTGATGGTGACGGCTGAGCTCCCTCGTTCAGATGTCCCCAACCTTTTTGTTCCGTTCGTGACATGCCAGACGCTGCTTTGCTCATTGATCATTGCCGCCTGTCTGAATCACTGAGCCCCTTCTGTGAGCAGAGAGACTTGCTGCAACTGTCTGCCTCATTAGAGGGAAACTTTCCTTGGTGGTATTTTGGAGTTAACAAGGCATTTGGAGGAAGAGTCTTAAAATATTGCATTTGACAAGGTGGATGGTTTTAAAAATCATTACCCCAGTCCTACCACTGCCCACCTTCGCTCTCCTAGCCCTCCCACGCATAGCCAGCCATGTGTGCCAGTCTGCAGATGGAAAGCCTCCAAACCCCAGGCCTGCTTTAAATGTTCTCCATCCAGTGCTGGCAGGTCAGGGCAATGGTACTTGGCCATGCGCTTCAGAATTACATCCTGGAGAGCACAGTAATATAAATATATATACGTCTGGGTTTGTGTGTACAGAAATAAGTGGGTGAGGGTGCGTGCACGCGTATATTTGTAAATACAAATAAAATTGCTTCATACCCAGAAGCTACTTCCTTTTTGATTGCTTATACCTTCTAAGTATAAAATGGAGTTTATCAGGATCTGAAGCAGACAGATTTTGCAGTTAAATATGCCTTAAGATTGTTTGTTATGCTAAGTGAAATTCTTCACCAGCCACCTTTCTCTGTATAGAAAAACTTGGTTATCTACATCCTTTGTGGACTTTTTTGTGTTTCAGTTTTTTCGTTTCCTGCCTTGCTCAGAAGGCAGCCCTCAAGCACACTCCTGATCTTCTTTCTTTTCTACTGTGCTGGATACTGCATTTCCCACTCTCTTGCTTGCCTATTCAACCCAGGTAGCTCCTGGGTAGGTACGTCTCAGCTGATGTTTCTCAGCTTCTCCAACAAAATTCAGTGCTCACTGGACCATTACTTAGGACAGCAAATCCTAAGTCTTATCCTAAGAATCCTTTCCCATACATCCATTCTTTGTGTTGTACAGAGAAACCATGAGTGTGGACTGTGCAGTGTCTGATATACCAGGGTTTTCTAGGATCCATTGCATGTGAACTTCACAAATTGCCTGGCCAAGCAGCAGAAACCTGGATTTCCCATGCAAACACTGACCATTTTTCTGGAGCTTCCAGGAGCCAGGAAGACTGGCTACGAAAGGAGAGAAATTAAGCTGTACTTGGTACTGTACATTGACTACAGCACTAGGCAGTCAAATTTGCCTATTAAACCCCTTTGGAAGCATTTACTTGTGTCTGCAATATGGGGTGAAAACATGGAACCTGAAATTACTTGTCCACTCTATTAAAGATTAGCTAGACCAAACGAGCAAGGCTGCAGATCTGCTCATGCTATCAGTCCTGAGAAGAAGTGAGACTCCGTTCGGCTGCTCTGTCAATTCAGCAGATATGCTGGGAAGTCCCTCTGGTGTTGCTATCCTGGATCCCCGGCATTTTTGGAAACTGGCAGTGTCCCAAAATATTTTCTAGAAGTGACCAAGGGCAATTTAAAATGGGCACATGTGGCATCAAGTTTGGGATACTGGACACTCCTACACTGAGCTGGTGTCTAAAGACTCTAGGCAGGAGCCTGGGCCACCAGTACAGCTGTAGTAAGGCTTCCCTGGCCATTACAGAAGAGACAGGGTTTGAGGGGAGAGGTAATGGCCTTTATAGAGCAGCTGCCAGAACTGGAAAAACTGAGCAACGTTTCATGCTCACAGGACCCTCTTTAGGCCTGAAGCTGAAGCAGGAACTTCATGTGTGAGAACATAGCTGTTAACAGCAGTTCTTAATTTTCACAACCGCTAAGGTTTGTGAGATTGTAAATGATGATGCATTACATCCATGTGCCAAAGTCTCACACTTAACATCCTTTCAAATCCTCTTATTGTCTGTTCATATGTAAAAGACATCAGCTCTTACAGACTGGACCTTGTGCTGACTTGTCATAGTTTAGGTACTGCTCTCTCACTGGTGTTTTTTTTAGAAGAATATGTGCTGGCAAGAGTAAGGATTCTTGTCAGGACAGCAGATTAATAGCAGTGCAAGTAAGAGGTGTGGGTTTTTGTCTGGGGCTGCAAGAATGGTGCAAAGTTCAGCCATCATGAAACGTTACTGAGGAAAACTTTCCTTTTTTTTTGAAGACGGTTCTATTAAAAATACTTCCCTTTAACATAGAAATTACTTCTGTCTTAGCAAGAATTATCTACAGTATTAAGTCTAGACACGTTCTTTATTAGAGAACATTTTTGTATGAGCCACTTTCAAAAAGAGCCTTTTATGTTCCACCAACTGATGAGAGTTAATGTCAGTGCAAAGAACGGGATTTTAAAAGAAAAAAGTTAATGATGTCAAATGAAATTAGAATTTGTGAAAGAAATCAAGCTGACAGTTCCTCATGAACTCCATATTCACCCACAGATGGGTGCAGATCTGCTGGGAGTGAGGACCTAATGGGATGCTGCATTCCACCCTTCTCCTGCCCCTAAGTGCCACTCGCTGCTGCACGTGTTCTCTAACCCAAAGTCCCCATTGACCATCTCACACTGCATTTCCCCTAGTCCAGCCCCATCAATGTTGCAGCTGCATCTGCTCTGGCCCAGGTAAGCCCAGAGTTTTTCCATGTTGTCCCACTAGCACAGCAATTGCCTGGTTACATCAGACGTGGCACATCCAGTCTGACAGCCTATCCAACAGCAGTCAGTGCTAAAGGTCTCAGAGTTGAGTGCAAAATCAACCAATACACAATACCAAGCATTTAGGCATGTCTCTAATAATTCTAGCACGAGAAGGATGTTTTTAATTTATCTCTAAACTTGTATTGACCATGTTTCTTGAAAGCCTTTTTTTTAAAGCTAGAGTAGCTAAGGCTATACCAGCCATTCTCAACTTACTCTTGTTTAAAGTCGCCAGTGGAGTGAAGTTTCACAGGTGAATTGTTTCATGCTGTATGTCTGTACCAGTTATAAACTTGTTACCTTTAATGTCACCGTTCTTGTACTCCTGTGAATAGGAACACTAATTTTTATTCCATCACCATGTAGCTATTATCTACCTAGAATAATTCTGGGTTTTATACTGAAAGCCTTTAGATGGAATCTTCCTTTTATGCAAGAATTTCCAGAGTCATAAATATTTTATGTTTTTCCTTTTTAGACTTGAAATTTTGCTTTAGAAATGGGGAAAAAGGAAATTAACACTCTTTGCAAGGGGAGTGCGCAACACTTGTTTTTTAAGGTGTGAAAATGTGCACTTATAACACATCTATTTTCATTCTCTGATTCAAGACGGCAGCTCGGTTACATGCCCATTCCCTTCCTGCAGGTGGTAGAGGCAGTACTGGTGAACGATGTATCAATGGGAACTGGACGAGGCTGTTCAGCTCATTTTACCACTTACCACAGCCTCCCAGACACAAGAGCACAACATCATGTCTTTCTGATTAATATCAGCTGAATGTCCAAGTCTTATCCTGAGAAGAGCTTATACAAAATCAATAAATGCATGGCTAAAAATCTTAGCTTTGTAAATAATACCTGCATGAGGTACTGAGCCGCACAAAATGGTAAGGAAAATTGTAGTAACAAGGCTGAGATGCTGGGTCACGGCAAAAGTATGCGGTCACATGCCACATATTAAGGGAACAGTCTGTGCCAGTCCTGTGGCATTAGCACAATACAAGCATCCTGAAGCAGAGTCATGATCAGCACGTTCCCGTTGGCTCGCCATAGTGGAGTAAAAGGACAGGGCTTCACCAAAAATGTATGGGCTCGTTTGCAGACAAAGCAGGGAGGATATTATAGCTTCTGGCAAGGCAACAAGCTATGCAAGGCCAAGAAGCAGCAAACTAGACCACAGTGGGGAAAGAAACTATCTCAGACCAAGCTTATGCTATTTTCCTAACCTGACACAGTAGCTCAACAAATCCTCGGAGTGTCAGAAAGGAGCAGGCTGAGAAAGGTGACGGGAGGATACCAGAGATGCAGCATTAATTCAGTGTGATCGGTGACTCAGTCACTGAGTTACTGATTGCCAAGCATAACCCTGCGCCTTCAGAGAATATGAGCACACAGAAAGCTTTAAGAAAAGCAAAGGTACATTAAAAACATGCATGAGAAAGGCAAACACTGAGAAAATAGAAAGGACAGAAAATGGCAAACAGAAAAGGAAGCAACAGAAATAAAGGCAAATATGCCCAGAACAAGCAATGGACAGAGAGAAAGGTAAACTCATAAGCAAAAAGTAGTGATTAAAAGAAAAGTTATCCCACAAATCTTTCTGGAGTTTTTTTGAGGCTCTGAAAAAGGGGTTCAGTTGTGACAATGATCTTACAACATAAAGCCAGAACAGAAATTAAAACCTGCTTTAATTAATAGCTGTACAAAATTTGTAATTGTAAATCACAGACTTGTCTTTATAAATATTTTGTCTTTCACAGTTGCAGAAAAAAACCTGGAGATGCAAATGACAAAGGGTCAAAATCTCTGAAGCAAGTTAAAAAAACAGGAAAAAATACTTTTTTTTCTTAATGAACCTTGAATGGTGGCAACAGTGAAAATACTGTAACCTTGCTTTGTTATCACTCTATCAACTGTACCAGCTTTTCACATATGCAAATACTTATGCATCACTGATTGACTGATGTGACAGCAGGAGGAAAACTCGCTCTTTTGAAGTATTCTTTCAGCTCAGGATTACTGGTTTAAGGTCAAATTTAGTACAGCATGAGTTCTCTTCACAAAATTTTGCAGTTTGCACCAATGCTTCTTGTAGCCATGGAATAAATTTCAGATAGCATAACCCAAAAGACAAGAAAAATGAGTTTCTGTATTTTTCTAACACGGTGTCAACCTGAAATATTAACAGTGCCTAAATAAAAATCAAGTTGCATTTCTGAAGGAACTCCCCCCCACAGATATACGTATTTTCTGTTATGAAAAATTGGCCATCTGAATTGGCCTAGCAAGCTCCTAAGTCAGAACTCAAGTTAATGCCTTAAAAAAATTCTTGACAATAAAAAATACATGCAGTTGTTTTGCCACTTCTTTAAAAAGCATAACAAAGCATCAGGTGACTAGCTGTCTCACTGAACAGCTAGCTTTGACAGGAGATTATTTTCCAGGGTCAGTGTTAAGTAATTAAAGTTCTCATTCAAAATTCCCCTGGGATTATTTCTATTGACTTAGAAAGCTATAAATGGGACCCCTGATTCTCCACCTCCTCACTCAGTGGTTCACAGGAGGCTGCAATGTCAACAGAAGTGGAAAGGACTTCCCCTGAAACAAATGAGGACACATGCTGGATATTAAAGGACTGCATTAGGTAAATCTTCATAGACAAACATTGGGAGACTTCACAAGTCCTAGCAAATAACAAAATACCAAAAAGTACTACGTGTATCTTTCTCATACCTAGGGTAGGAACCTACCATAAATTGTAGAACTGCTTCAAAACAAAAGCAAGCAAGCTGCCCTTCTCCTTCCCAACATTAAAGCCTTTGAGATAATGAACTATAATCAAATGTGGCTTATATTGCAGACTTTGATTAACTCAGGATACAGTCACTTCCTACTACACAACACCTTGTGCTGCTAGTTCTCTGTCAAAACCACAGCCTGTGATACCACCAAGGTCATCACAGTTGCTCTGAGTCTGCTCTGGTGCAAAGGGGAAGGGCTCAGAAAACAATGAGGGAGTTCAAAAAATTCGGCTCTGAACTTGGAAGAACGCCACTGCAGCAACAAAAACTGCTCTCAGCTGGAACAAAAATATACCTTTAGCCAGAAACTACAGTCTTCCAGCAGCCTGAACAACACATAGCAAGGTAAGGAACATAATTTCAATAAGGTAGAAGTGAAACAAAGGTGAAGTTAATCTCTAACAGAGGTGATTAAGAAAGAACTATCCTAAGCTCTTGCAGACAGCAGTGGAACTCCACTCCTTCAGGAGCTGCCATTGGCAGTCAGCTAGTGCTAAAATGTCCTTCCTTCCGTCTTTCCTCCCAGAAACAAGTGATGTAGACCATTTTAATTCAAAAATTCTAATTAGCATATGCTTTACAGCAGGTGTTCTAGAGAAATCATAGGCATCTGAATAAAAGCTTAAAGGCCTTGGATTATCTTTTAACACCAGAACAGGAGACTTTAATCAGGTCTGATATGTCTGGCACATACTGAGAGTTAATTAGGTTTAGCAGTAGTAATCATAATGGAAATGCTTGGGTTTGTGGGGTTTGTTTTTTTCTTTTTTACGTCAGTAGCAAGACCTGAGGAGAACTCAACTTACTCTTTCAAGGTGATTTCTGTGCTACCTTGGGGCTCTGAGGATTCATCTTCCTCTGGTCTCTTCTGGTGGCCAAATTCCAGACTGTAGGTGTTACTGTCCATGGCTCTGCCTTTCAAATAATTAATTAAATGCAGGAGTGTATCGTAGCTGGAACATGTTACCAGCTTAAAACTGAAACACAATACATGTACTGCTGTAAATTAGCATGCAAAACATCCAATTTGCTTCAGGGAAAGCAAATGTCTAAGAAATGGCATCTAAGAAAGGACATGCTTGAATCAGGCCTTCCATCATGATCTCTTAGTTAACCCAAAAAATGCTCTGCCCTGAGAAGTGTGTTTTGTGTTTCTTCATTTATTGCCAGCTGATATATGTCCCAGTCCCAGAGATTTAAACCTCCTTGGCTTGGGCAAGGATTGAAGACTTTTTCCCTCAGGTTTAATGATTTGTCCTGACAAATCATTAAACCTGTTCATGATGTGAGGTGTTAATGTAGCTTCTTCACATTTCCAGTAAACCAGTTTGCAATGTATTAATACAGGAAGCATTTGATCTCAAATCAAATAATCTCTCTCATTTTCCTTCTTAGCCAAAACAACTGTGCCTATCCTTCTGCACTGGAGAGTCACAAGTTACCAACTTCCTTATTAAAAAGTTTGTTCTTCGGCACGGTAGCACCGAAAGCAAACAGCCAAACAAACGGGCAAAAACCAAGCATAGAGGCCAGAAAATACGAATGCGGGGGGGTTGAGTAGAAGGAGCTAAGCTACTTCCACACTAAGAACCAGCCTCCCAGAAGAGTCATTGAGTACTTGCATGATTAGACCAATGAAAGTGATTTCACTTTGGAATGAATTTATGACCCACTTTCAAATCCCTGAAGAAAACAGGGATTTAAAATGGGAAAGCTGAAAAGCCACAACAGCAGCAATGAAAACGTCTGCTCTTTTTCTCAGTCTTATAATGGTGTCATGGCCCTGATGTTAAAAAAAACCCCACAGTATGTCAGCAACATGCTGAAGGCAATGGAAGTTATCAATCAGTAATGTGAAGTGGATTTAAGCAGCTTAATAAAGGGCAAAATTCAATTGATTAATGGTTAGGGAAGTACTCACTGACGTGGAGGTTTCAAGGAATTAAAATCTGATTAAAATTCCATTTTAGAAATGAAGGGATATAGGATGCTAATCAGTCTAAACCACAGATTATTAGTGCCAGCTATTTGTAACAGCTGGGACAATTGTGATAAAAACAAAACGTGACTCAATTTTGGTGAGAGGGGCCTCATTTGTTTATTTTGAGAACTAGAGCACATCAGAGTAAACAACACCCATACCCCAAGCCTGCTGGTCTCTGGTTGTCATTAACACCTGAAAACCCAGTGGTCTTTTGGTCATCTTTGGCGGGAAAGGGAGAACCCGGATCTCTTCAGTCACCTACAATATAATAAGGTTCTGCATGTTCAGCAGAGCCACCTCAGGGGGCTCCAGAGGCCTCTATAGCACTTCAGACCAGGGTGCTTAGGGAACAAATGTGGATTTAGATGTCCTGCCAGCAAGACAGGCTGTAAGAATGTTTCTTTTAGACATCTTATGGTAAGATAAAATCAATGTCTATAGTCCTAAAAGAAACTTCTCCTTTTTTCCTCCTTATTTTAGGATGAACATCTGTTTGGGCTAGGAACCTGAAAACTCAAGGAAACCTTTCAGTAACAGTAGCTGAGATCTGCCTCATTGCAATTATGTCCCCATGAAGTGGCAATCTCATGGGCATGCCTGAGAAAGAAAATTTAAGGCAGTATTTCTCATCAGCTCCTAAATTAAGCAGACCATTACTGCACTGCAGTATTTATATCATGGTTTTAGTAGCCTCAAATTTGAGCTTTTCCAAACCACATTTGTACTGTTTCTGGAACGCTGTGCCTTGTGCTTTGTGTGTTTTCTTTCAGCTCTGCTGTTGACAATATTGGTTTGCTCTGGCATGGCTTCTAGTTATGAGTACAAAGAGCTGTGACATTTCAGAAGAAGATGTGTAAAGTCATGCTTAAGATTTATATCCTTTAACTGGAGCCAAACATCTGTTATCAATTGAAGTTGTGAGCACTGATCCAAATTTGGAGTTATTCTGGCAAATTAGGTCAATTTCTAAAGATTTATCAGGACAGCCTCTAAGTAAGGAGATTTGGTTTGGTAAGAAACAGGCAGAATACGTGAATAACTCCCAATTTCCATGTATCTGATTCCCCTGGCAAGGATGGTGCTTGGCCCTGAAAATAAAAGGATGTCTAAATTATTTCTGAGTATCTATATATGGTATTAAAAGACACAGATATTTATCACTTATTATTTATTATTAACTTGTTTAAAAACCGAACAGTTTCCTGAGCTTGATGAATTTGAATTCATTTGGGGGGGGATATCAAACATACAAAGGGAAAATTAAAACCAACCAAATTCAGTCTGTTCCCTTCATCCAGAGAAGACCACTGGCATTCAGATTTCTATGGCCTAATTTAGGCAATCTTTCACTTCTGGAGCTGAGCTCATACTATGCAGCAGAAAATACCTGGGGCAAAATGAACATCTGGTAGACTTGAAAAGATTGAATTTTCCTGACAGGCTTGTTGCATTCCTTCCT
>NW_009258616.1:1215940-1242975 GCF_000687185.1 Egretta garzetta | reverse complement strand
TGATTGTCCATGACGGGCTGTTTGCGTTCCTGCCTAAAATAAAGAATCTGTTATGTGGCCGCCATAGAGCTAATGAACCACTGGGAAAAGGTCAGCAGTTCTTCAGATGTGCCTTGCTTTGCAGCTCACATTTCCAGGTAAGGAACAGTCTTTTTATATAAAGGACAACTTATATTCACATTATTGCCATGGTGAGTGAATGGAGCTTCTGAATGGAGACGACTCCTGTCTTACACCCCTCTGTCCGTCACCCACCGATAGAGGCACATGCCAGACCTTAAAGACCTAGAAAGAAAACTACATGGCGGTGGTGTTTCAGCAGTTAGGGTGGAAGCAGGTTTTAGCATACATTATTCAGTGACACTAGATGGCAGAGCAGCTGTTTTGAATTAGTTAAAATGGCATCTTCCAGAGTGGTTTGCTGTTATTTTATCTGATGACATTACAGTTTGAAATGGTGTTGATTTATATGTCTATGCTGGCTTTTGATTTTAATGAGTTTCTTGGATGAAGGCTGAAGTCAAAAATAAAAGAGGATCAAAATGAATATTTTATATCTAGTCTAAGGATGACAAAAGACTAAGAAAGGGGAACAGAAAGGACCGTCCAGCAGCCATTTGGCCACATCAACTGAATCTCTGTTCCTTTGACAAAGGAGGATATAAAAGTCTGGAGTCAAAGACAAGATGGTGAATTGGGGAACTGGAAGATTTTGGACAACACTCTGAAAGAAAAGTTTAGAGCACTACAGAAGGACATCAGAAGTTTAGGATTAGAAATGAAGAGCGCTGGGTTTGGGCTTCAAGACACAGAGAGTGGTTCCTTCTGCTCCCAGGGCCTGGCTGAGGCCACACATCCTGGCTGCAGGAGCCCCCCCAAGCCCAGCAGGGCCATCGTCTCAGAGCAACTTGCATGAACTTCTGTGGACCTTTCGCTGGCAGCAGCTTCCCACTGTCACCACTGCCAGCAGGCTGGTTTTCACCTCATAGTTGGCATCCTGCAGAATAACTGCTCCTTGCACAAATCCGTATCAAGCCCAAGACACTTTTCCACCATGGCCTGTGGAAGGGTGGGCATGCTGCAGCTGTTTTCACCCTCCATATCCCAGAGAAGCATCATATGTGCTAACGTGATCAATCGCTCACCCGACATTGCTTAAAACCATTCACCTGTAAACACAGAAGTTTTACAGGGGTCCTCATAGGGATGAGATCAGTATTAACCCTTGCTGAAATTTTCAGGAACGTCCACACACTCTCTAAAATAATATAATTTTTCTAAAAGAAACCAAAAAATTCTGGAAAGCAATAAAACCTTTCTTGTCACAGCACTTTTCATTCAAGGCTCTGTTTATAACTTATAAAGAAGGAGTTTTACTGTATCCTTGCTGCCATCAGACACAAGGCAGAAAGACACGACCGCCAGGAACCAGTGACATGACGAGGAGCAGGGACTCCCAGATTCCTGACCTACCCACTGGTCCATGCTGCTCAGTCGTCATGTTGCAAACTCTACTGAAAAGCAGAGCCACTGGGTCTAAAGCATGTTCTTTACAGCCGCAAGGCAGAAGGCATTCTCCAGCAAAATGCACTTTCTTTCCATCTCTCCCTCAAATCCAGATGACCTGGAAATGTTCAACAGAGCCACGTAAATAGCTCAAACAATTTCCCTTCAGGACCAAAAAAAGATCAAGTCAGACAGCCTTGCACCCCCTTTCTGTCCCCTTCCCTCACAGATGCAAGTGAGGGTATTTTACTGAAACGAGTGTTAGCGAGTCTAAATTTCAGAACTGCACCGTTATATCACAGAATAGACAGAGATAAAATGTGAGCAAGACTGCTTTTACAACACTGTACCATGAGATGAGGGCTGCCAGGGCCTGCCTTCTGATGTTTTGGGGTCAGCTGGAGCATGAGCCAGAGTGCAAAGGTGAGAGCAGTTTGCAGAGGGTAATTGCTGTCCTTTGGCTCCACGCATGGGGTTAGGGCCATCACCCTCTCTCCTAGCAAGTGCTGCTGCCAGCAGCGAAGAGGATGTGCTCTGCTGCCAGAGCAGGCTGCAGGAACACTTGGGTAAACACAGGCTGTAAACATCACTTTGCACCTCTGCACACTGGACAAAGCCCACAAAGAGGGCTGAAAGAATGAATTAACGAATTCAAAGAGGTGCTGGCCCAGGAGTTGCTATGGAAGCAAAAAGAAATATTTTTAGATTGTTCTTGCATCACATATTCTCCCACACAGAAAATCCCATTCCCTCAAATTACCTTTAGCGAGGAGCGAGAGAAGAGCATGTCTTCACTTCATCATCCGCTCTGCCTGTTTTCTGAGCCAGTAGTGAGCCCGTGTTGGACTTACATTGCAGTCTCCTGAGAACCTGAAAGTTATTAAAAGACAGAAAGACATATGTGGCTGCTATACAGAGAAAATTTTTGCAATTTGAAATCCATGGCTGACTTCTGTGCATTTCTGTAACAAACATTCATTTGTTTCTTTCTTCTGCAACTTCTGGAAGCACAGCTGACATAATATTAACTCAGATATACAGATCTCCTGTGCAAGAAAAAAAAAAGTGCATTAGTTAAGTTGTATGCATTATGCAGAAGACATAAACAGCCACATGTTTGTGCATAACTGGATGATTCCCTAGGGAGTAATTAGCATTTTGGCAGAGCAGCTTGCAACTATTTCTGCTCTTCCGCCGGAGAAATTTGATGGGGAGGAGTCTGTTTTGGTTACTAAAAACCGATTTATTGTATAATATTTTAGTATAGCTACAAGATACATTTCGAGGTAGATAAGCTAGCCAACTTTGATATTATCTATCTACCAGTGACCTCCTCCCTCAAATTCTCTTGCCAGTTTTAATGACAGTTTTAAGATAAAATGTGAACCGGAAAGAAAGAGTACTGCTAATGGATGGTCTTTCTGAAGCACTGCTCCATTCTTGAAAACCTACATTTTTAAGCAAACATATTATTTTCCCCTTAATGTTGTCATGCAATAAAATTGATTCCCAGGTAGCATTAGGGAAAATACTTTTGCAGGACTGGCAAATATCTTACTCGGAGGAAAGGACTCCTGCAGTATCTACAAGCCAGTGGGTTGCGGGGCTGTACAAAGACCTACATACAGTTGCCAGGCTGCAGATAAGGATCACTTTCACAGAGCAAGTCGTGGGATGGTGGGGAGAGAGCCCAAGACATCCGGTTCGCACAAGTTCGTCTTTATAGTCACGCTAAGAAATGCTACCCCTCAGATAAGACTTCCCACAGCAGACATTTCTTCCTAGATCCAGTGCAGTGTGTTAAGAGGGTGTCACCAAGCACCCTGATGCAGCTGGGGGTAGGTGTTCTCAAAGCCTTAATGTTTGTTTTTACAAGGGACTTCTTCAGCCAAAGAGGGGGGGGGAGTAATGAAATAAATGTCATATGCCACGAAACGAATGGGGGATCCCACACTTGTTCCTTTCATCCTGCAGCTGTATGTCATAACCAGGCCTTTTTCCCCATCCCCCAGAAGAAGGAGAAGGTGCTGAAGCAGAACACAGGCGCCTGCAATTTCTGTGTTTCCTAAGAGCTTGGGAAGGCTCCCGGCAGCCCTTCCATACCAACAGAAGTACCACCACCCACCCTGCCAACGGCAGTGAGAAACACCAGAGCAGCAGGCTGGAAATGGAGGATTTGTTCCCAGCAGGCTGGAAATGGAGGACTTGTTCCAGCAGCAAAGAGGCTGCGCTGGAAGGAAACCCCTCGGGAGGAGGAAGCAGCCCTGTGACAAGGGGCAAGCGAGGTTCAGGAAGAGAGCTGCTGATAAACGTCCAGTGAGACCAGTCTCATCTATTCATTTGTCAGGAGACTTCAGTTGTTTACCATAGCTTCACCCTCATCGTGTCAACCAGTGTGCTTTATTAATAGGCCGAATTAACTTGCAGCTCTCAATAAATTACTGGCTGACATTATGTTTTGGCTCATTTTGATTTGATATAAGGAGGGAGATGCAACAGTAATCACCAAAGGAGTGGATATCACCATCCATCACATGACAGGGTGATTAATGGTACTGCTTTGACCTCTGCCAGTTAGCCCTAGCCAGGAAATAGAAAAACAGCTTCTCCCTGCAGCCCTCCATGGAACACACCTTCTCCTCTATGGATGAGGGGAAGGATGCCTGACATGGCCTCCATTGCTGGGAGGAGGGAAAACAGATGGGCTCCACCACAAGATCAAAGATGCTCAAGGGAACAGAAGTCCTTAAAGCTTTCCTCTACCTTGGTAGGAAGAAGGAATATTTAGACAGGGTTGGTTTGTACCCAGCACCCCTCATACTTTACAACCCTGCATCATGGTGTGCAAATCTGGGGCTAAACTTTTTGAATGCAAATGACTTTCAGCTTGAAAGCAGGGTTTAGGGTTACCCATACAGTACACACTGCCTCTCCAGGGACAATTTTCTAAAACATGTGAGAATCAAAACATGCAGAAAGCTTTTCACAGCCCCTCCCTGCAGATTACTGAAAATGTGTTCCTCTGCTCAAGCCCTCTTTTTCAACGGGCTGTTTGCTGCCTCAAGTACTAATGGTTATACCTTCCCTCACTGTTTTATGAATCTTAAACAATATTTTCCCTTCCAATTACACTTTAAGAGCAGACGTAGACACCCTTTATGCAGCACAGGAAAAGCCCACTGTCCCAGTGTCACTGGCTTCGGACAGGCAGAATTCCCACCAGGCTGGGCCACATCCAAAGAAGATATCTAACAGACCATCTCCACTCACTGAAGGGGGAAAGCATGAAACCCAGATGGACAAAACCAGTTTGTTTGTAGCAACTTAAGTATCACTTGAGACAGCAATTGTCAGTCCAAAACCAAGACAGGGTAATGGGCAAGGTAATTCTAGACTAGTTGGGTAGGCCCATGGGAGTGGGACAAGAAACGAAAGAAAACTAGAGGAGACGTTTCTACAGTGTGACAAGCTTGGCTTGGATGCTGGGAGCAGCTGAGATCTGCAGCAGTGAGACTGATCTGGAGAACAAACAGATTGAAAGGAGTGGTTTAGCAATGACCAGGAAGGAAGCACCCAGCAAAAAAAGGATTTTATCAAAACTCAAAAAGTTTGCAGCAGCAAAGAACATCAGTGACTGCAGCAAGTGATGACGTTTTATTCTGCAGAGACACCTGGATTGGGCAAGGGCCACTGGGGTGATTATTCAGGTGAGAAATTTAATCTACCTACTTAGGCCATGGAAGCTGGGAACACTGTAGTACTGCCAAGGATAGTATTGCTGTGTAAAGTGTTTGTTCAACTCAGAAAAAGGCTGCATTGTTCTAGAAATAAAGAGCACGTTGTCCAGCTCTCTGCTGTAGTACTCTGCTATACCTTTCTCACAGCCACATCACGGAAGTAAAAATGGATCCTGCCTGGGAGGCATTTGTCCTCTAAACACCCCAGGAAGAAATGGAGGAGCCCCTTCAGACAGGGCGTGTGAGAAAGCAGAAACTAGTGCAGCAGGATCCATTCCTGGGGCTAAGTCCTTGCTTCCCTCGGAAGGTGCTTGTGTTGGCAAGAGGCAAGAAGACCACCGCAGGTAAGTAAAATAGGACATGGGTATACATCTGCTAACCACATCACCACCCATTTACTCACTTCCTTCTGCATTCCTCACCTAATACAGGTGGGACAAAGCCCCAACAAAACTTCTCTGAATGAAGGAGCATAGCGTGGAGAAAGCTGTAGTGTGCAGAGATCATCATCTGCTATCCATGTCTCCAGTGCAAACCCTGCAGCTCTGGAGTCGAAGGACAAGATTGCAGCAATGTGGGAGGCACACAGGGCTCTCCCTGTGCTCAGCTGGCCCGTGGTTACCCAGGGACAACATGCATTGCGGCAGTAATGGCAAAGGGGTAGGGCAGCAACCCAAGAACTCATCTTCCTCACTGTAACACGGTCCAAATAATTCTACTTTTGTTACATTTTTTTTAAACAATGTTGTGCTTCAGTGGGGCTTTTAGAGATGGCTGAAGAATGCTGATAGAACAAACAGGGCTGGGATATGCATTGTGCAAAGCATTTTAGCAGAGCAGGATCAGCTGTGCCAGTGCAGGCAGAAAAGAAAGAAGACAGTAGGACATAAGAAATGTGAATTTTCTGGCTTAAAATGATGGCTATTGGGTTTTTTTCCTTGCTTACTGCTAGCTCTCTTCCCAGCTGGCTCTGTGATAATTGCTTTCTCTATTCCCCTCATCAGTCACTGTGTAGTAGGTATTATATCAAATAAAACTGTCCGCAGTGGAAGACCCAGACTCTTCTGTTTTTATTGTTGTGAGGAGGTTAGTGTCAGTAATGGTTCATTACCCAGTTTATCTGCCTCAGTGATCTTTCCTTGACTGAAGTGAAAACTTTTGTTATAAACTTTCAATTCTATTCCCTCACCTTAGTAGAGTGTGCTGAAAAGGACTCCGTGGCTGTTACAGACATTCAAAGGTAGATCTCATTAAAGATATTGTTAACCATTCTTAAGAATAGGACAGTGATTAAGAAACTTTGCTTCACCCCACAGACTCAAAAACCTCTCTTCTTCGTTACTGATAGAAATGGATTTCTCCCCATCATAGATGACAGTCTTAACATTGCTGTGTTGCTATTGCACATATATTCCTAGTTAAGCCAAGGCATACATACAATTTTATGTAATGTCAAAGTGATAAATAAGGCATTTAGGACAAGATTCAGACCATCCAAGCTGGGATTGCAGCACAGTTTAGGCATATTGATCCTAAACAGCAGATCTGGAAAGCCTTCCTGCTGGCACCACTTTAAATCAATCACATTTACAATTCACAGGGGAGATCCAGGCTGAGCTTTGGAGCTCTCAGGACCACAAGGTTTAGCCACTTGGGTGCAACTACCCACACGTGATGAGCCTGGCACTCAGCCTAGCATTTAGGCAAAACCTGTGATCCCTGAGGAATTATGCTCTGCATGGACTTAAGCTGGTGACCACAACACAGAGCACCAGAGCTACAGTTAGTCTGGGTAGGATTCAGCTTCATGTTAAGACCCTTAAATGTGGGTGCTTACTTGTGTGCGAGGTGTTAAAACTCCCATCATACTCTGCAGACATCTAGTCATATAGGCAATAGAGGCAGGAGAGTGATTTAGCTAACCAAAATTTGACACACCGGGATGGACTGAGCTACCCAAATGCAGATGTTTAGTGCTATTTTGGTTGCTGTAGGATATCCTCCCTGGCCTCTATCTGCCACTCCGGGAGATGAGGATGTCCTCTAAGCCATAGGTCATTTCTGCCAGCACTCTGCAGGCATTTCAGATGATCTGAAGTTCCCAAATGGCTTTGTGTGGGCAACTGAGTTGCAACCTTAATGGCTGGTTAGCTGAATATCTCTCCGAGCTCCAGTGAGACTGCACTGATTAGCTCTACCCTGACTGCAATGGGACCGTAGACACAGGTACTTTAATCTCAAACTGGAACCTACCACTTCATTAAGAAAACAACTGCTGATGGCAATATCCACTTATACATAACTATTTATTGGTTAGTAAAGTCATTCAGGGAACTGGAGACTTGATGTGAAGCTTTGTCTTAACCCAGGAGTCAGACTCACAGCTTCTGTATCTTAAGACTGTATCTAGAGTACTATGCTATGTACTACCCCGGGGGAAGGAATGACATCTCCCTCCCCTTAGACTGAAGGGCCCTGTGCAGTTAGGAAAACAAGACTTGGGGAAATAGTAGGAAAGTGTGTAAAAAGGAAACTGTCTGTGAGGTCTAGCAAGCCACAGCCTACATCTGGGTAGGACCTGTCTCCTGGATTTCTGTCGCCCCAGGACTTTCTGATGTAAAAGACACAGAGAGGAACAGAGCCCGGTCCATCTCCCAAAGCTAGCTAGAGGTCTCAAACAGAGGATTACACAGACAAGTTCTGGTCTCAGCTAATCACTTTTTGGTCCCATGAATCTGTCACATAATCACAGGCTCATTTAATGTCTTTATTAATGTATTTTACTGCTAGGCTGGACTTCAGGCCTCTGTATATCACAGGTCATTACATTTTACCTGTACCAAAGCCAATAATTTGGGCTTGATTAAAACTTACCTTCCCAGAAAGATATCCAGAGTAGATAACTTACTGCTGCTCCTGGAAGCCTCTTTCTAAGTTTAACATCATACTCATTATTTAAAAATATGTGTTCTCTTTTCTATTTGAATTTGTCCAGCTTGAGCTTCAAAACATCAGTTCTTGTTGTGTTTTTGTCCAGTAGATTAAATAATCTTGTAGCAGTCAATTTTTTCATGCTGATTCTAATGGCCAGTAACTGAGACAACTCTTAATCTGTTTTTTGGTAAACTGATTTTTCCTTTCTCACACTCACTGCAACTCAGCCTTCCTACCTCTGACTGGTTCCTGCACCCTCTTCCAATGCTGTTAACTCATTTTTAAACTGCCATCATCAGACTTGCATCTGTTCTCACCAAGGGTGTATGAAAAGGTTAAATCATGACAGCTCATTTATATATCAGACATTAGCCAGAGCATTGCACAGGGAACTCACCTGGAGTAGTTCGTTGCTCTCTTTTTGCCTCTCTGGCACATGTTCCCTTGCCCAGGAGTGGAGACTTCTAAGCCTGTGCCTAAGACAGGAGGAAGGACAAAGGAAAAGAAAGAGAAGTCCTCTGCCATGTGAGGCTGGTCGACACGGCTCTTAGGAAAAGGAGCAGCAAGGGCTGGCAGTGGTGGGCACTGAGGGGCTGGAGTCCAGAAGAGCATGCAGCAAAACCAAGCAAATAGTTTGTTCCGGAGCTGATTATATTTTAAGAGCTGGTTGAACCGAATGGTTTCTGATACAGCTCTGCCTCCTTGTTCCTCTGGTTTTAAAATAAAGAAACAGCAGGATTACAGAGTGGTATTGCCATTATCAGCCCCCATGCTACGGCTGCTAACAGGGAGTTAGCTGATGAAGTGTATTTGATGTACTTGAAGAAGTGGCAGCACAAGCTAATGAAATTGTTGTTCACTCAGGCATGTGAAGATTTTTGACTATAATCCCATCTCTGACTGTTCTTCTGCTTCCAAAAGTAAATCAATCATAATGTATTTCAGTTTTCCCAATATCCTTCCCACACTCCCCCTTTTATCTAACTCTGTAAAGCCAGGACTTAGGCTTATCACATCTTTTAATAAAGAAGCCTGAAACCACTTGTAATCTCTAGACATTACTTTCACCTCGTTCCTATTCTCTCAGTTCAGCAGTGACAATGGAATAAGGTGCAATGTTTCTGCCTAATTCCTGTGGGTAAATGTTTGTCCTATATCCAGATTTCCGCATGGTCTCCCATCCAAGTATAGGACAAACCCATAATTCCCTACCCTCTTGGTTACATGTCTCTAGCAATAGCTCTAGTTAGTAAATATTGTATTCACCCTGACATCCAAAATGCCACCAGCTTCTTTGATGTGCTACTGTGGGGACAAAAATGGCAGGAATGTAAGAATCATTAGAGTGTAAGTTAAATGTCGTGCTTTCTAGAACAGGCACTTCATGCAGCTGCCGAAATAGCTCTGCTGAAAAGCAGACTAGCATACCAATTTTCTGATTTTCAGATCTTACACTGTGCATACCAATGCATTTGTAAATTCTTTCTCACTTATGCAACTGTATTATTATACATGCAAAATTTGAATTTGTTTCAAAAAAGACACTTAAAACTACTTTCTAAATAATCCAACCATGTAACCCTGTGGGAAGGTCACAAAGGTCATAAAGGTTACCAATTTTAACTCTTGCCTGTATGAGACAGAATAAAAGTTTTCTATTTTACACCATACACTATGAACAAAGTTAATTTTCCTCAGGGGTTTAATATATCAGACTTGAGTTTCATGTCTTACTATGTCATCAGGCTCCCAGAACACATATTTTTCCTTTAAGTTACAGCAGTGCCTCAATTATTCTGATGACTATACTTATAGAGGGGGAAAAAGAGAGAACAAGGTTAGTTTTACTAGACTCAAGTCACCCAGCTGGTCTCAGGCCAGCAACCACAGTAACAGTTTGGGTAGGAACGGGTCTTAAAGCTTTGCACTTGCCAATTTTTCATCATAAAAATACAGGCGGTATTAATAGTTACTAGCATTTCCGGCATCACACTTGACTTCTGGAAGGGGATCCCCTGCCACATTCCAGAACTGACGTCTGCTGGGGACAGCCGTCCTTGCAAGTGCCAACTGAGTTCCTGCAGGGAAGGGCCCGCATCCAACATCCCATCTATCAAGCAGAAGGCAGACAGAATTAGCAGTAGGGTAGAGAATAGATGTCAGAAAATCTTGAAATCAGCATGGCATTCTATTGATGAGAGAGAAGACAGATATGAAAAGAAGAAAGAAAAGCAAACAGCTCTTAGTTTGTATGTAAACAATAATTTTGTAGTTTTACATATTTTTATTAGAATAAGTAATGAAGATTCAAAATCAAAGGAAAAAAAAGAAAAATATATGTATCTTAAATGTGTTCTGTCGCTGGCCGACAAAGTAATTCTCCTTGTTCCTTCCTGAGTCTTGCATGTTTGTATTTTTACACATCTATTTATGGTTAGAGCAGTCTAACGTAACATTAAAAGAATTAATCTTATCACCACTGAGGAAGTACTGGAAGATAAAATCAGGATTGCTCTTTGATCATTAAATGGCTTTAGAATTCTGTACACAAACAGATCTCTCCCTTATCAAATGTCAGAGACTCAGTTATGGCTGCTTGTGAAAGATATCTTTTTTCCTGCTCAAACATACATACACAGGTCTTCACGTGGGACACATGCCCTTTTGTTGTCAAGCTTTTTCTCAGCTAGATAAATTGGTTCTATTTGTAGGGAGTGGGAGGGAAATTTGGGGGGTTGTTTTCTGCAGGGGAGGGAAGAAAGAAGAGTCATAAGGGTAAATTAAAAAAAGGGTCTGTGTGTCATTTGAAGGTACTTGTAATCTTGGAGCACAACTACCTAGCTGCAGGGAAGTACTCTCACATCCACAGTATACACCATGTTCAAAATATGTGAAGAAAAAAAAAGTACAGCATTACTATAATGATTTGCAAGTAACTCCATAAACAAACACAGACATGCTTTGGGTGATGTTGATATGCACAGTGAATATGCTAGTTAGGATGCATTTTAGGACATAATATGCATGTTCACTATATATGTGTATTCATACTTAAGTGAGGCATCGTATGATTCGCTATAGCCAGCCCCAGGTTGGGGCTGGGCCAGGGTGCATGCAAGACCAGCGCGGACAGTGGGAGGTTGGCTGGGAGAGCAGCGGCACAGCAGCATCGGGGGCTGTGGAGGATGGAAATGGGGGTGGAAGCCAGAAGCCAGGGATGGGAGTCTCAGAGCAGGTGGTTAAAACATCAACATAACCAATGCTTTTCTTTTTTTTCCTTATTCAATTATCAGCAGCAATTACGAAGTGACATTAATAACCCCAGTAGAAATCTGGAAAATTGGCTTGGACTGAATGGTGGAAGATCAAGTAGAAAAGGGGGCAGAAGGACCCACAGGTCATCTCTTCTGCACCAGCCCCTATGATTCAGGCTTGCTGCTCACTACTGCTCACTGCCAGAGAGAAAAGAAAAGCTTGTTTCAGTGAGTGAGAAAAACGTTTGGGTTGAAATGTAGTCATAAAAAAAGATGATGATTTACTGCTTTTCTATAAATTTGTGCTCCTCCCATAGCCCAGCATTTCCCTCGCCCCTTCTCAGGCTCTCAATGGACGTGTTTCCTGTGTGTGTTTTGCAATGGACTATTTCAGAACTTGATCACAAACTCCATGGTGTGCAGAGCAACACCCAGTCCTAACATGCCCTAATAGAATGATGCAAAAAAGCAAATTGCTAGTCTTTCCTCAAGGCAGACTAAACAAATCATTAACTTAAAGTTTTAGATGCATCAATCTTTTTTTTTTATTTTCCAGGGAAATTATTTCTTTTCATTCAGTGCCTTTGACTAGCCAAAGCAGATACATACAGCTGAGTAGACCACTAGAGTCAAAAAATTAATCAATGGGAGGAAGTACTTTCACAGTTGGTGTCTGTTTATACCTTAATATGCACATACAGACATACACAGGCACTGCTGTTGCTTGGTAAAGGCTCCTAGAAACCCAAAGAGGCTGCATAACACCCTGGTAAAATTTCCTCTATTTTATGACAACAGGACAATAACATCTTTTTGTTCCTGGGGAGGGCATGCACAGCCACAATGCCACTAATCTGAAGGAACCTGGCAGATGACAGCAGGATCTAGCTCAGCACCAAGCCCAGGAGTGGGGCATGGCATAACAGGTCAGCTTAGAAGTGACACTTCCCAGCATGCGCACAGTGCGCTGAGGTGCTTATGCCAAATCTACGTACAGAATGAAGTCAGTGGTATTACACTGGGGATGAATTTAGCCTCATAACTTTACTGATCTATTTCCTACAATTCTCTTAAGTATTCAGTTGCTTCCTGCTAATTATTTTTGCATTATTTTATAGAAGGCTAGTGTGTGCCACACGGGGCTTTTGTAAAATGTTCTTTAATCATTGTCACTCAAAGTAATTTAAGTTTCTGAATGAGTTTATACAGTAGTAAAGAAGCTGTTAGAGAAAAAACTGTGGTTCTCATCTTTTGGGTTATTAAAGTGAAGCAAGTACTTTCCATACAAATCTCCTTAACAATATTTTGCTAAAGCTCATGCCAAGCTGAATCTGTGCTTTGGTGAAGTTAATGGAACTCCCCAGGCATTCATAAGTCTGGCCTGGACGGGTCCAAGTACACATCTGAGAAAAAAAAAAATGTTCACACCATGAACTAAGCTTGCAAAAGGCACCTTTCATTTTCAGTTCTGACCTCCAAAACTCTGTTTCTGTATCTCATGTCACAGGATTTCCTATTAGTAGGCAGAATTAAGCATGTCTCTTGTCTCCAGGACCCTTCTATTTTCAATTAGTTTCATACTGATGAGGAGTAGGATTGGGGTACTGTGAAAATATGTAAAAGTATAAAGATGGTTGCAAAGCTTAAAAAGACCAGCTTCCAGTGGGGCAAAACAGTTTGTTCCATGTTGCATCTGGTACATGGGCCAGTTTCTGTCAAGTTAGTGCTATGTAAGATATGAAAACAGTGACTCAGACATTAAGTGCAAGATCCGTTTACTTTAAGTATCCTGTATTAGGTATAACATGGTTCAGCAAACGCCTCAAAAAATATGAACAATCTCAAGTTCTCTGCCTTCACCTGCATGCAGCCTTCTCAGAGTAACTTGCTCTTTTCTGAATCATTTCCTGTATGGATTAATACTGGAGTTTTCCAGATTTCTTGCAAGCTACTCCAAATATTGCATTTACTTAAACAAGCAAACACATAAACAAAAAAGAAATAGCAGCTTCGGTGTCATTGCCAAGCATGGCCAGACCAGGCCCAGGACACCATGAAGTCAGACTAATCCAGTTCCTTTTCCAGTGCTTTTTCAGCTTTTCTATCTTTCTGAAAGATGTTAAGATATGGTCTTGCAATTGCTCCCAGTGTTGGGTAGGTGATTTTACCAGTAGATTCAACCAAGCTGTCAAACACTAGTTCTGAAACAAATAAAATGAAAGAGTGGGAAAAAGAAAGAGATAGTCTTTACCTTCCTAATGCCATCCTTGTAAATCACTCAAAAGATACCTTAATTCTATATGGCTACTTCTCTGCTTAAAGTATTTGCTTATGTAAATTCTGTATTTAGTTGGAGACCTGCTATGTTTTCCGTGACCAGGCCAACCACCCCTTGCCATTACAATTCAGGGTTCTTTTTTTATATCTGTTCCAGCAAAACTCTCACAGCCACAATGACAGTTGCAATTGCACAAGACATTTCAGTAGCTGAGCTGTAGCCCGAACAGAGGCCAGCTGATCTCCTAGCTTCTTTTCCAAAGGCTGCGTAGCTCTTATTCAAACAGCCTCTCTCCACGGGTTATCTGGTGCCGATTTATAATTTACCCCACTAGACACCAGTCCCTTGAGCATTATTTGCCAACCAGATAATTATTCCGTTCAGCTTCTCTAAAATATCCTTTGCTGCTTTGAAATAGGAGAGGCTGGGGTGCCTAGCACATAGTCTTTAAGCTCTGTTCATGCAGCTGAGAGAAATGACTCATACTGCCAATGTGGATTTACTCATTAGGTCTGTTGTGCTAGTAGATGCTCTGGGGAAGCTGACGGTGACCAAATATTTCCTTTTTATCAGTGCAGCTATTTCCCTCTCATCTTGATACAGAGCAGCTCTGGTTGTCACTGGTATGTGCTGCAATCTTATCAGATCTGCCTTCTCTTTCTTTCCTCCTTTGCTCATGAAAAGTTACTCTACTGACTTTCTCAAAGTACATTATCAGTGCTATTTCACAGCCCCATCACTTTAATTGCCAAATGCATACAAAACATTTTGGTCTCAAAGGAGATAAAAAATATTCAGAGGTGAAATGAGTAACACCCATACGTTTTAAAAGATATTCCTGTACAGAAAGTATTCATTTTGCCCTTTGGTATGGCTTTCAAAATTAATTCCAGTCCCAATCTCTCAAATCATTTGCTGACTAAGATCCACAAAACCTCAAAATAATTGGCAAATTTAACTTTTCAAATCATGCCTTTATGCATGTGTGGAGCTGAAAAGGCTTCACCACATCTTTCACCCCTTTCTGTCTTCACCTCACAGCAACGAGGAGAAAAACTTCCTAGTGAGGAAGTCAAAGACTGATTTTGTGATAGGCTCCATATTCACCAAAATAATCTGTTGTCACCAGGGGCCCAAAGCAAGCACGTCTTCCACTAGGGGCTTGACCTGATGCCCTGCATGAAGAGTTTGTGGTGCCCCAGACACAGTGTTGCAAACATCAGGCTGTTCTTAGGCTGCTTCTCAGAAACTGCAAGTGTGTGTATTCAGTTCATCACATTATAAAACATGATTAAGTCAAATGAGTTCTCTCATGAGTAATTACTCATGAGTTAATAGTCAATGAGTAATAACTGATCATTAATGCAGTTGTTTTTTCCAGGTTACATGAGGAACCATTTTGAAGAGCAAAGTAACCCTGCTCTGGAAGTAAAGGTGCAAGGATCTCAGTAGCGGCACATCCCCTTTAGATAGTGAATTTAAATAGTAAGGTTGTCTGCGGGTAAGGGGAGAACTGACAGTGATAAAGTGCTACCTAATTACTTCAGAAAGCTTCCTGGTATTAAGATTTCAGTACATCATATAAGCAAGAAGATCATTTATATCACACTGAAGGGTTTTCAGCATGAGGAAGGATTGAATGTTCCATTTCATGAAAGTGTATCTATGCCTTCGTACAGAAATTAAAAATATCTAGTCTTATGGTGAGTGTGCTCTACGACAAGCCTTCCAAAAGTCAAGCAGCAACCTGGTTGATTTTTTTCCTCTGGAGCAGGAGAAAAATGCTACAGAAAATAATTTATTTTTAATGAGCAAGCAGGTTTTAATTTTCTTTCCTTGTCTTTTCTCCAGGATATATCTGGTATAAGTATAGGGCAGGATAGATCTGGTATAAATATATGGGAGCTCTTTCATGTTTTTTATTTCTTTTAAATGATCCCAGTGTTCCGCAGTGCTTAATCTAGAGAAGCCTCCGGTGTTTATGCAACTAGACCATGTTTCCTCCCTCCATGGCTCAGTCATTACACACTGCTTGTAATTTGTAAAGAAAAGTCTGTTTGTGCAAAGGAAATGTGCACAGTGTTTATATGTCTGGGTTTTTTCTCCCCTCTGCCCCTATGCCAGTATTACGAAGAATGTGAGTGACGATTTTTGATTTAACTACCTGGCTTCATCCTTGTCGTCAGATAGGAACACAGCTCTTGTGATATGCACTAGGGAGATACATAGACATCAGCATTACAAGTTGCTCAATTATCATTTTTCAATAAACACTTTTTAGGGTCTTGGGCTAAAAATCCATTTGGGCCTTGGAACCCTTCCATGTGAGCAAAGCTGTAGTTGTGATTTTCTGGGCTTGTGCTTCTGGAATCTACGGTATGGGCACCAGTCTACAATAAAGACAACAGCACAACTGCACATGGACTATCTTAAAACTCTCATTCATAAGTGGCGTGGGCTTGGACTGAGCCAGTAGAACAGAGGAGCTGGAAGACCTTAAAATCTTGTTAACCAAAAGTCTAGAATTATTTTTCTCTCAGTGGAGATCCCTTAATAACAAAAATGCTTGACCCCTCCTTACCACATATTCATTGAAAGAGATTTACTCTAATAAGCTTGTCTGTTTCTTTCAGCAACTCATTATAACAATCACTTTCATAGGATCACAGGAAAGAGGTCTGCAATGGCTTTGAGGACATGTCTTCAGTGCTAAGTAACAGAGAGCCAGGGAGGAAGCTTGAACACTGGAGCTCTGATTGTCCACACTGTTTTATTGTTTGCTCTCTGCAGCTAGTTTTCTTCAAGACAAATCTGCTATAGAAGGGGCAGGACATGAACCAGTCCATGTGACTTTGTCTAACGACCAGGAATCAGCCCTGAGGCCAATTAGACATAGCCTGAAAGGTTATAGAGCCATCTTTTCTTCTCAAAATAGAAAATATCATCATGCAGTAATTTGTTCTGTTTCTGTATGAACCAAATCTAATCAATGAGCTTTGTGGGCTGAACACTCCAGGGTTGTGCTCTGCCCAACAACTTTCACTATTTCTGAATTTTGTTCTGCTCCCACTGACATCAACAATTCCTCCTTGTCACGAACTGGCATAACTAACTTGCTGTTACCCCTCCCACATCTCAAGTTTTAGTATTCCAGTAAAACCACAGTAAAATATTCATTTGCACCAGTTACAAGATTCTAGTAAGTATACTAATGTTAGCTTGTATTCAGTTTTTATTTACTGAGAATAACAGATGCACCATCTCAAACCTTAGGATAGAAAGCCAGTACTTCCCTATCAAGATAGCCCTAATTGTAAGGGGCTGTAATACCAGGTCCCTGCATAGACAGCAACCCATGTATCTCCACTGGAACAATTAGGAAAATCATTCAATAAAGTCATCTCAGAATTCTTCCTGGTCTGTGATCCTTGGAAACCCCTTGGGAATGCAGGAGGCAACCCCTAGCAGGAGTCCTTGCAACATATTTGTAGCCTATGAAGTATAGCAGAATAAGGCTGTCTTAGATGATGGTATGTGGAATCAGTACTGCAAGGTATCAGTGACACTAATTTCTCACTTAGACCACAGTACCATTCAACATCTTCAGTCAGGCTTCATGACATTAAACAAGGGAAGAACTTGGCCTTGCAATTCTAACCCCCAAGCTGAAGGAGGAGGTCAAATTATGACCAGTACTATTAATATTGCTACCCTCATTCAAGACATCCAGCCACTAAGGGACAAAACAATTACAATTCATTGAGAAGGTAATACAAATACCTTCATATAACAACTCGCAAAAGCAAATATCTTGAACTCCGCAATGGTGCATTTTTTACTTTTCCCACTTCTTGACTGCTACTCAAGCAGAGGAAAATGCTGGAAAAGTCCAAAGCCTGATAGTCACTGTTTTTATTTTCCTGAAAGAAATGGGAGATTTTACAGTACTTTGTGGGTACTGGGCCTGACTGTCAGAAGCGTTTGGTGATTGTAGCTCCTGTTCTACTCAGTGTAAACCCTTGCTGCTCAGCTTACGTTGACAGTACGTCTTCAGTCAAATCTGTACTGTATCAGGCTTCTGAAAACTTGGGCAGCCATTTTGTTATAAAGAAAAGGACATCGGAAATTTTGTGTGGGTATATATAAACATGGATTTTTCATTTCAGATTTGCTGGATTTTCTTCTTTCCTATTTTATTTTTCCTAATGCAAATAACTTCCAGGAATAAAACAAGACAATAAAGCACGTGGAACAGGATAACTTTTGGACTAAAATAAATGCGCCCAGTGAAATGAGAGACAGTTTCACTTCTTGCCTCCACAGCAGACAAAGGTTCCCAGAGCAAGCAAGATCCCTACACAGGAATCGTACCTGCAGATCCAGCCCCAAGTCCCTTCTGTTTCCCAGGCTTGTGAGGCAATGGGAGGAAGAACAGATGTTGACACGGTAAAACCCAGGAGCAGAGAGAGACTTAGTCCCCTGTCCCCAGCACTGTCATAACATCAGTTCCCAGACTCCAGAAAATAGTGTTATTTTCACCAGGTTAGCAGTCTGAGCACAAAAAGCTACCTTTGTGTTCTGCCCGTAAGCCATGAGATAGTGTTCAACAGCAACCTCCTCCTCCTCCTCTATATTTATCCACAGTTGTCTCGTGGATGTCCCAGGACACTTCTCAGCTGGTTGTGCAACACTCAAAGCCCCCGTTGTTACAAAAGAGACTCTTTCAGTTCCTCTCAGCAGGCTGGTATGCTATGGGCCTTCAAATCAAGAACAGACTCATCTTGGGTTCCTCTTACTCTTTTTAAGGTGCCTTTTCCCTAGAGATACCTCCCCTCCCCTCCCCACACTTAAATTTCCTTTCCTCTTTTGCCAGTGCTAATGTTATGCATTAGATATTTGACACAGCTGCGATATATATTTCCTCCCTCCTAACTTCAGCCTCTTTTGTTCCTAAATGAAAGCAGACTTCAGAACACCTGCCCCATGTGGCCAATCTCTCTGTGCTACACCTGCTTTCACCTCACCCAGAACACAGGGAACCATGAACAAAACATCTCCAAAAATGCCAGTGTGTAACTTAGAATACCATTAATAAATTCACCTAGAAAGTATGGCACTGCTAGGGGGTGCCTGCTCATGTAACAGCAAAAAGTGTTCCTGCCATGTGAGTCTATAGGAACAGAGTGTTGGTACCTGTCATGTTTTTCTCTGGATCACATCTTTCTGTTTTGCAACCTATTCTTTAGACTATTCTGACATTTTAATTCTTTTTCTTTTTTAGCTTGCAGAACATGAACAACTTGATGCCCTAATCGTCTTTTTCAAGTCTCCCATCTCTAACAAGAGGCAATCATCATTTACAGAACACTTCGTTTTAGCAGTTATTCCCCTCTTCTTTCTCCACCTGTGGGAGGCTGAAGGAAAAAAAGAGTAGGAGTTGTTGGAGGCAAAGTAAGGCTCAGACAAGAAGAGCCTGAGGCGATAGTGGCAGCCAGTGCATCATATCTCACCATGATGTCATTGCCAGTCTGACACATATGACACCTCCACCATATTTACCATAACTGAACACGTCAGGATCATTACAGAGAGCTGCTGAAAATACTTTGTCAATACCTAAGTTTCAAGATTTCTTACCCAGAGCACGTTGTTTTTTTCTTGTCCCTTGCCTTCATCAGCTTGCAAAAACCAAATATATAACACTTGGTTTTGGTAGACTCTACAAATGTGTTTACGTCTTTGCTCTGGTTGTTATGGTGTTTTGCTTTGAAAATGTGATCTGCTTTATTATTGACACTCTTTGCTTTTGAGGAGGTTCCCATTGCCCTCACTCACGTGGAGCAGGGCACCACCATGTCATCTGCTGGCAGTATAGAAAAATTAAGCATTTATAACGCGAATTGACACATTGGTGTAAGAGGAAGAAAGTAGGCCCCATTGTCCAGCTGGGGAGTTGAGGTGTGAGAAAATTGACTAAACCAAAGTGGAGTTGAAGCCTGATCATATATTTCCTTAAACAGTAAGATGAATGCAATGGTTTCATTCCAGCTGCATAGCTAGGATATATTAGTTTGGCATATGCCCTGTGCTTTATGGAGGAGATAGAAGGCATAAAGGTACCTTGGGGACCCTACCACCAAAATCCCAACTTCTGGAGGTTAATACTGCAGCAGACTGATTTCACTAAAATTACGGGGCCCCAGCAAGGGCATGTGTCCACTTGTGCTGCTGGAGCCAGGGCTCGGGGGGCAACTTAGTCACGCTCAATGGGAAACCAGGGTCAGCAGGCAATGAGTATACAGCACTGCACAGGGATGTGGTAAATGATCTGCAGCAGCTGCAAACTGGAAACTAGAGGAAAATAGTGTAAATACTAGCTTTTCAGAGAAGTACTTTAAGGTGGAATTTTTCAAGAGGACAAAATTAAGATTTTGGTTTCCAACTTCTCGTGTACCTAGGAGCAGATGAGCAGCACAGCTGGCTAGACAGTTTTTCTCAATGTTTATAAGGTAATAAAAATTCATTGGGTGTGTTTGATCTTTCCTGTTAGCGTCTTGGTGTTTGTATTGGAGATATCCAAATCTTGCAAGTCTGGAGCCAAATATTATCTGTATGAAATCTTTGTCTCAGTACTACATCCTCCCTTGCAACATCATTCACATGTAGTTGTTCTGTTGCCAAATTCTTCAAAACCCTAAGTAACATCCCTTTTACTGACTCCCAGCCAAATCAAGTAACTGAATGCGTGCTGTGTTTCTTGGATTCAGGTTATAAACTGCCATACAATGCTACTGATTACATTTACTTCAGTTCTCCCACTTCCCCTTACTGTCCCATATGGGCCAAACTTCCCCTCCTTCTCTGCTGCCTTCCCTTTCTCCTTGGGGTGAATAACAGCATATGTCTCAGTGAAGCACAAAACCACCTGTTTTTAAGAACTGTTTGTCACACCTCCTCCCCCAAACTCAGTGTCCCAAAGTCCACATGCTCTATGTAAGAACTGTAAGGTAAAATCTGGTATCAATTTTGAGTGGCTAGTCAAGGATCTAGGCTGGCTTTTTTTCAATGGGAGGAATGGAGATTCCTTATGGGTGAGGTGACTGGCATAAAACCAAATCCTTATGCTCCAAAAAAAAGGCTAAAATCGACCAGCTCCAATAGTACAGGAGTTGAAGGGAAATGGAGAATAAATCAAAGGCCACTGCAGTAAATGACAAGTTTTGCATCGACTAGAAAGCGTTTGATCAAGCCTTAAGAGTACAGAACAAGCTCCATTTTGAGAAAAGAAAAAGTAAGGCGGGTTTCATGAGACCCAAGATTTAGAAAGTCTCCAGAGCTAAAAGAGAAATCAAACAGTCTGATTTTTTCCTGGGATGGACACTAAAGCAGTGACAGTCCAGCAGAGCAGGGCTAGTTCAGGAGACAAGCTCACCAGTGGCAAGTACCATTTACTGGTACTGGCTGGGTCTTGTGCGATCACTATGTTAAAACTGGCTGCAAAACTTCATCAGTCCCAGTGATAGCAGTGTGTTCTAAGAAAGGTCCATTTCTAGGACCTTTTCATAGGAAACTATCAATGATAGGGACCTCTACAGAAAGATCCAGTTACGAGGCTAATTGTGTAAGGGACAAGCAAGTACCAAAGCTGCAGATGAGGAGGTAAAAAAAAAAGGAAGGAACTAGTCTTGGAGCATTACAGCAAAATCCTCTGTTGTAGAAAGGAATGTGCAGGTCCAGTTGGGTAGTTTGTTTCTGCACATATGCCTGAAATAACCACCAGTGCTAGCACCACCACAGCTCCCTTCAGTTTTAAATAGTGTGAAATAAAGCAGTATATTTTTCTCCTCCAGAAATACTGCTACCATAGATTTGCAAACCAATGTGAGAATTATACTGTTGACAAAGGCAAAAAATAGATGCTTGTCAAATATTGGCTCCAGAAAAAGGAAAACACATTTTTAGAAATCTCTTCAATTAGAAGGTAGAATTTTGGATTAGATATGTTAAGGCACCGACTGAATCTGCTAGGATTGCAAATGCCTCTGCATTTCAAGTTCCTAAAGACCCATGCACGCTTTACATGCAGAACACATCTCTGAGATTAGGCCTATGAGCCCTTATTTTTTGGAGCAGAGATAATATATAGAACTGTTAGGATATGATGAGATGATATTTCAATCATACTTTGCAGTGGTGTAAATGACTGTAAGAGGACTAAAGTGGTGGCAAGCATGGCTGAGGTAAGAAAACTCTGAGCAGATATATAAAAAAGCCACCTGTGTAAGGAATTCATACTGAGCTCAGTGTTAGTGAACTGAATGTATTATCATCCAAGCTCTAACCTTCAAAATCACAGAATCACAGCAGCCTGTTCCAGTGCTCTGCCACCCTCAGAGTGAAGAAGTTCTTCCTCATATTCAACTGAAACCTCTCGTGTTTCAGTTTGCATCCATTGCCCCTAGTCCTGTCGTTGGACACCACTGCAAACAGACTGCTTCCGTCCTCTTGACTTCCGCCCTTAAGATATTTGTATGCGTTGATGAGATCCCCTCTCAGTCTTCTCTTCTTCAGGCTGAACAAGCCCAACTCTCTCAGCCTTTCCTCGTAGGGGAGATGCTCCAGTCCCTTTATCATTCTGGTAGCTCTCCTCTGGACTCTTTCTAGGAGTTCCTCATCTTTCTTGAACTGGGGAGCCCAGAACTGGACACAGTACTCCAGGTGGGGTCTTACTAGGGCAGAGTAGAGGGGGAGGAGAACCTCCCTCGACCTGCTGGCCACACTCCTCTTAATGCACCCCAGGATACCATTGGCCTTCTTGGCAACAAGGTCACACTGCTGGCTCATGGTCAGCTTGTCATCCACCAGGACTCCCAGGTCCCTCTCGGCAGAGCTGCTTTCCAGCAGGTCAGCCCTGAACCTGTACAGGTGCATGGGGTTCAACCTCCCCAGGTGCAGCACTCGACAGTTGCCCTTGTTGAATTTCATCATGTTCCTCTCCGCCCAACTCTCCAGCCTCTCCAGGTCCCGCTGAATGGCAGCGCAGCCTTCTGGCATATCAGCCACTCCTCCCAGTTTTGTGTCATCACAAAAGTACACATACATAGAACACAGCCTACAAATATACAGATTTTAACGGTGTCTATGGCTTTCTAGATAACTTTAGATACACCTTAAAGATTCAGCCTCAAACATGCTAAATGGAAACTCTTTTAAAATTCTGTTTGATCCAAGCATACCCATAGACTGTTATGGAGCTGTTAGACCTGTATTAGCCTGACGACTTCAAAAACGTAACTATTTTATGAGGAATGTGGGCCAAGTTTGCTCACATCTAGAAAAAAAACATGCAGATAAAAGAGCAAGTGATATCACATAATGTATCACGAATCATTCCCTCAATGACTATTAGTTGTTTTTTTTCCTGTTTGCCAGTCATTCAGGAACACTCCCTGTCTGTCTGCAATTCTGGGGGTTTACCACATGATTTAGATGGACACATCCTGCTGTGCAGATAGTCTGCCAGGAGAGCACTTCGGCATTATTCACTATGTACTATTAATGGTAAGCAACATGTCATTTAGGCTATACAGTTGTATTTGTATTATCTGGTTGTGCAACGGCAATGCTGAAGTAATGAATGATGAATATACTTCCAGGATGAAGTTTCAGATGAATGACTATTCATAGTAACTACTGTAAGACGTTCATGATTTACTTATGTTTTCCATGAATATTCTTATAGTCATCCAAACAATAAATTTAATAACCAGAAGAACAAACTTGTTCTGCAGATTCCTAGAAACAGATTCAGGTCAAGAGTTCCCTGAGCTCTAAGCCCTTTTCAATACGCTGAAGTGAATTTCAGCATTTTCAAAGCCTGACAAATGCATTCCTTCTTTTTTTTTGTCCCCAGCAAAAAAAGAAAAAAAAAAAAAAGTTGATTAAAACTATTGTTTGTTTTCATGCAGTCCACATAGGAAAGGAAGCTTGTGAACAAAGGACTGGAGGACAGGAGCTCCTGAGTTTTAAAGCCAGCTCCAACAACAATAGTTTCTGTGACTGTTGGTCAATTGTGTGTTGTGACTCAGTTTCCCTGTCAATGTACTGAGAGTGTTTGTTTGCTTCAAGCACATAATGGGCAAAAAATAACTTCTCTGATAAAGTTGGCCTTTTGGTTGTGAAATATCTGTCATTTGTTTGCAGTTTGCTCACGCTATTAAACTTATGCCTCATTTTTTTCTGATTTTTTTTTTTTTTTGGTAACTATGGAAGGAACACAACACAGTCTTTAGAAGGCTTTGTGGTCAAAGGTGTTGTATAACCACCAGTTATTTATCATGAAATGAATGTACTCTTGTTCAAGTGAATTCCGGCACGAATATCATATGACAGGATTGAGAGGAAGCTTGTTTATTCTATAGACCAAAGTAGTATTTGTCTTAACAAAATTATAACAATGGTCATTTATCTTTAGAGAACTGCTCTGATACATCTCTTGGTTAAGATTTAGGGCGATATTTTTCAACCCTGCTTCACCTTGACAACTATTTATTCATGTGAATAGTCCTACATAAAGTTCGGATCATACTGTATGTGAAAGAAAAGAAGGAACAGCTTATGTCTTAGCCTCTATTCTGGGCAGCCCTGAGTCTAGCAATGACATTGACTGGGAATATAACTGAAATAATCTAGGCAGTAATGCTCTTACATTGGAAATATGGTAACATTAGCCAAAAGAAAAAACAATTAGATTTAATTAAACTAAGATATGAGAAAGAATAAAGACAATGGGGGTTCTTCCTGTTGAAAATAAAATGTTTCAAGGTGACCCTAGCAGCAGTTTACATAGCAATAGCTTGAAGCAAAGGCTGGATAAATTATTATAATAATCTTCTAAATACTTAGAAAACTGGAGTAAATAAGAAAGTAATAACATTGGAGTCAGTCTGCAGTAAGAGTGAGCACCTTCTTCAGTGCTCAAGTGTCTTTTCTCTGTGGGACAAGAAAAGATCAGAAAGAAAGTCACTAGCTTGTGGATAGTAAAATACACTTTTCTTTAATGAAAGTGTTTTCTGATCTGCCAATATTGCTTGTGCAATAAGATCTTTGTGCCCACAGTGCTTAAATCACTCACAGAATCACAGAATCACAGAATGGCAAGGATTGGAAGGGACCTCGGGAGATCATCTATTCCAACCCCCCTGCTAAAGCAGGTTCACCTAGAGCAGGTTGCACAGGACATAATGAATGGGTTTCATTCAGCAAATATTGAACATGATATGGGTCCAAGAGCTGTGACAATCACCACAACAGTTAAGAAATTACATTTCTCATGCATGAAGTCATAGCATAGATGCCACAAAGATATGTCGTACATGATATTCAAAACCTGTGTTTCCACCTTCCTCTAAGAGGCCATTTCCAGGCCAGTGCTTGGGCCAAGACACCAGACTAGCTCGACCAACAAGGTCTAGCTCATGTAGCAGATCCACATTAGATCTAGATCTGCATGTTTTTTCCACGCATATCCTGCAAACAAACTCATCAACCTTAGCACTTTTTTTACTCAATTTGCAATAATAACCACAGCTGCCAGGTGTTCTTACCCTCAAAGCATCAAATTCAAATAAGACAGACAAGAAATATATCAAACCAGAAAGCAAAGCAATCAGGAAGAAAGCTTGCATGAGCTTCAGTAGGGCCATGTTTATTTTTGGATTTTAAAGTTTGGTACATGAAAGTCTCAACTCTTTCTGTCTCCTACGCACACATGCAACGTACAGCTCCAGTTTCACATTATGAAAATACCACTCTGATAGCCTGCAGGCCAGTCCCCACATTATTTTTTTTTCAACTGAAAAAAAGACCAAACATAGCAATTATTTTGTTTTGCAATTGTTTTTCTTTGAAATTATTTTGCAATTATTTTCCCCTCACAAGAAGGGAACAGCCCTATTTTATTGAGTATTAGAGATGTAGCCCAAATTTCTCTACCCCCTATTTTGACATGGAGTGCTTATCAAACAGTGACTACGACAGTAATAAACATTAAATCTGCATGATTTATAATATTATTGCAACTCATTCTTTGGGGAATATCTGCATGCTACTGCAACCCCCTGCATGAAACCCTTAGCCCACAGAGGCAAGATTTACTCCAAGTATTTCCAGCACTACAATTCAAACTGTGGGGTTTGATTTTGGTTCTGGAGGTCCCAGCTTTGGTTCTCTGCGATTTGGCTACCAAGTGACTGCTGTGTTGTAAATTCACCTGGAAAGTTATGATCATGCAGTGACACGGTCACGACTGCGACTATAATTCTAAGCCTGAATGCTGTCAGCAAGCCTCCCTTCCTTCACTGCTGCATTTTTAATGCCTGAGCTAACTAAGATTATTCGAATTGCTGCAACCATTTAAAATATTTATGCTGCTACAGAAGTCTTAAGGTCATAAAGAAATTGCTACTAATAGAAGCAACGTATTACTGGAGTCAGTGTTTGTGATTCTTAACTTTTTCCTGCTACATGACTCACCCCACTCAGTTATTTTAGAAGTGAGTATTTTTTAAAAGGACTGACTTCCTCACTGAAAGGACTCTTTGCTTAGGTACATTCGCAGTAAAACAGATCCAGGAAATTGCATTGAGGGAATGAAACAAAAAGGAAAGTATAAAAGCTGATTTCTGTATTATTATTTTTAGTCATTCTGTATTGCGCTATATAATCTGCCAGAGAAAACCAGGGGAAAGACAGCAAAAGCAAGAATGTATATTTAAAACACATTCGAGACCTGACCTGGAAACTCAGTTTCTAAAAGAGATGAGGCCAGAAACATCTCCGCACTTAAAGTTGAGAGCATCTGTGCGGAAGTTGCCATTTGCTCTCCTGTGCTGGTTTGGAGGGGAAAGAAGGAAAGGCCTGCTTCCTGGTGCAGACATGCATTTCCTAGTGCTCCCCCAGCTTTTGAACTGGATCAAACCTAAATCCCAGACCCTAACAGGCAAGCAGAAACCTGGAGGTGTACAGGCTCCAGATCTGGATCTCTTATTTGCATTTTGAACAGGTTTCTAACCCCAGGGAACAACAGGAGGGTGAGAGTAGCTTTAGATCTGAATAACACTGCAGGTTAAATTACCATAACAAATCTTTCTGATGAATTTCAGGGTACTTAATCTCAGTTCCCCACCTCAGCTCTCTTCCTCCAGCCCCCCAGCTCAGCAAGCAGGGAAGGGCACGGTCACCCCGCTCCGCACCCCACTGGCAGACGCCACGGTGCCAAGCAAACAGGAGGAGGAAACACGTCTTGCGATCAGAGGAGACACGGTT
>NW_009258616.1:1187209-1215679 GCF_000687185.1 Egretta garzetta | reverse complement strand
GGGGAAGCCCAGGCAGTGAACCGCTGGGAAGCAGGAGCCGCTGGCAGGTCAGACCGTGCCCCAACAGGAGGTTTCACAAGGGCTGCCAACCGTCAAGTCACAGCCATGCTTACATGTTTGCAACGAGGAGGGGTTCATGCACTAGGGTATCCCTTTACAAAGGTATTTTCATATCCCTACACTAGATATTGTGTCTGGCTAAGACATTACTTTTTATGCTTGCATTTCCACAGGTCATTTACAGTAGTTTTGTGTTCGTGAGCTAGAGGGCATTCTGCAATCCTATGCAGGCCTCTAGCCTCATGCCTAGAGGAAGGTGGTGAATGCACCTTGTGGGATAATCAGCTGCGGTAGGAAGGGCTGTAATGAAGTGAGATTTCTAGATTTAGAGCTAACAGAGAGGCAAAGAACACACAGAAGTAACAGGGATCTCTACAGTTTGCAAGCTGCGTCTAACTCCTGAATGGTTGCACCACGGCCACTGTGGTGGGTCTGCACTGTGTGACTGGCAGTGACACTGTACTGACCCAGCATATTCAGTGCAATGCATCCACAAAGGCACGCTGGGAAGCCACTGTCACCTCCCATCTGTAAGCACTTCCCTGTCCTTTAGGTCTCTGAAATAAGTAGCATGTGGCTTGCAGCCCCCATCTTCTGCAAGGGCAGTCCCACCTGATTACAAGAAGCAGACGCTGGATGTTATGTCCTAGGAAATGCCAATCTGCATTACTAACAAGGTACTCAAAATCCATGCCAGATGTTAACAGCTGTGTGCCCAGAGGAGCAGTGAGGAACCATGGCTGTGGTCACAGAAAACCATGTGGTGAGCATCTGTGTGTTTAGTGACTGACCTTTCTATCCCACATGTAACCAGGATCATGCAGAGGAGGGTGTCCTAGTATGTGAGTATCTTACCCACGGGCCCTAGCTGGCTGACAGAAAGCAGCTCTGCTGGTACCCAGGGTCAGTTTAGGGCAGAGCTGACACTAAAGGAGAGGGACTCCTTTGCCATGAATTCTCCCTCTGACCTGCCTGGGGCATGTTCCCAGCAGCACTGGAGATTTTCTGCAAATATCTGCGAGGCCGTGACCAAGTTGGTGTCCATCTGAGCATCACTGGTGCATGACAACACTGCTCATGGTCTCAGCAGTGATCTCCTGCCAAGCTTGTCTGCATATGTTTAAATGTCCCTGGGCTTGATATGTACAGATGCATGTGAGCTACTCTTGATCCCGCTACAAAGCTCTTCGATGGCAGTTTATTCAGAGCAGGTTAAGTATTTGCACAATAAGACACAGTCTAACTGCTTGCTTTCCTCGCTACCCATACATTTTTTTCATCTCACCTTAAGCCTCTGTCCATTTCATTTGGAGCAGCCTACTTCCATTTACACACTTTTTGAAAAAACAGACAAAAAAACCCCTTCACATTAGCTGGCTTGTTTCTGTAAGTGTAGCTTTTGATATTAGCCTTAAAATTTTACTCTAAATTTGTTTGCCACTTGTCTGCATGATGTCTTTCATGCAATTTATGCTTTACTCTGTCCTATCATTTAATTTCAGGATGCATTTTTTTTGTGTGAACCTTCACAAAACACACCTGTATTATATCTAAATCTGCCTAGGCTCAAAGCCTAAAGAAACGCAGTGTCTTTTAGTTAAAACTCATCTGGCTTACCCAGCAGAGAGATTTTTGTAGCCTTTTTTTAAAAAATTTGCTCTTTATGTTTGTTTTTTTAAGTGGTATCTTGAAACCAAATGTCATCATCTGTCTATATCATAGCTCATCAGTACAAATCAATTTCTCATCATAAAGCTTGACATTGGACTCAAAGCCCTAAAAGATTTCGGAGCATTTAAAATAATCAAAGCATTTCTATGGATTTCCAGCACCATTTGTTATTAATGAAGGTTTATTTTTACTGGAGAAAAAATATGGAGTGATTCTGAGTGACTTCTGATCATCATGGTATAGTAAACTTTGCTAATTACAAAAAGCAGCAAAACTAGTTTTCAAGCAGGAGCTGAAGAGTGCAAAATATGGTGCTGTTTTGTTCATTCTTTTTCAAAATCAAAACAAAATTGTGAAAATTTTGATTCTACAATATGTAACTTCCACTTATGGAGTTAAACTAGTCATAGCACAGTTTGTCTCTCAGTGTAGACGATATTTCATCATTTGAAATCTGTTTCCTATGAAAGTTTCCAAAGCTCAAAAATGTGGCGCATCAGCTGAAACTGTTAATGTTGGTGACATTTCAGACAGTCTGACATGAGGCGTTTGCCATGCTATAAACACCTTATAAAAGTTGGCCTGTTAGGCTCTGCCTACTTTTATTTAATAATGGAAGCCAGCACGGAAATATTTAAGTTATTAGGAAATAACCCTGGATCTCTGCAGTCTAAGAGAGAGTTCATAGTATAATTTTTCCCCGATGGCACTGTTGTTTTTAATGAATGTGTATGTGATGCAACCCGTCAGGTCAGTGAACCCCAGCCTGGCTTGAAATGTTTACGCTGCTGGAACTGAAAGAACTGTATGCCCACAGGTGATCTCAGAGGGGCGAGCACCACAGCGATCCAGCGTACCCAGCCCTGGAAATAAAACACATTAACCCGGTCTGACTGCGCTTCCTTCCTTGCCTTGTAGAATATACAATATTTATGATTAAGCTTTGTAAATGAAAATCAGAGCAGTTTCTGTGCTCGTTCAAGCTGCACAGTCTTATTCCGGGTGATTCATTCATTGAGTCAGGCAGCCATGCATGCAGCCATTCATAAGTAATGCCACGCTTCCCTTCGGCATGCAACAATGATTTACCTCCCTGCTGCCTTTCAGTGTTTGTTCAGCAAACAGGCTAAGCTAGAGAGTTCCCATTTCAAGAGTTACCCTTATTTTTAAAGAAACAGTGTTACCTAAACGCATGCATACAGGGTGCTGTGCAGAGAACCGAGCACAAATGTTGGTAAGAAACAGCTGCCCGTAGTATGTCCCCCAAAATATTCTGTCTTTAACTCGGCACCCATGAGAAGAGGCTTGCACTTAAAAAGCAAGATTTCAGCTCAATTTACACTCATGCCTTGCCATAAGTAGGCCTATAAAAACAACAGACCCATTTTAACATTCACCAGGACTCCAGGCAGAGTACTGATAACTCACCCTAGCCTCGTGCAATAAAACCTGGAGCACCAGGATTTGATTTTCTGTTATCAGTAATTTTTTTGCTAATTTCAGCAACAAACAGGAAATAAAAACATACAGAAAATCACTGACCGAAGAAGAGCTTTTGACCTGTACATTTTTAAGGAGCTATGAAGAATGAAGATCTGGCCAGAGCTGCAGATTGGGCAATTACATGTGCTTGATTCTTGTAAAATCATAGCGTAGGGGATTGGCCTCATTCAACTTTACACAAATAGAAGTAAGGCACTAGTCTAAGCTAATCATTTTAGCACCCTTCCCACTTGGAGAGGGAGAGTGAGAGTAAGTTTACATAGAATGAAAGCACTGTTTGACACTACTTATATGATCTCTGATTCTTCTGGCACCGGCTAATTTCTGTTTATAGTGAAATTACAAGGCCAATGCAAGTAAATATCAACAAATACACAGCTCGTGGCAATCGTCACAACTAACAGAATCCAGAGTGCAGCCACACTTTGAGTGAAGCAAAAGGGTAATAAAGCACAGGTGCCTCGCCCCTTTTTGGGAGGGGAAAAGATTTTTTTTCCTTGTTTCTAAATGGACTTCTGAGCTGAACACGTTCCAGCTGGGAAAGCTGGCCTTAAACAATGTATTATTTCGTGTAAATCCACAGGAAAAAAGTAACTGAAAGTTAAAAAGATTTCTGGGTGTGACATGTTCATACATCCCAAACATCTGGGGTATCACAATTAGAAACCCTTTGTGGAGATTTTTTTCATTAGTCACAAAAAAAAGACAAGTCATTTTTTCCTGTTTTCTCAAGATTTCAAAGCTCTACACTGTATCCTTAAACATAAGTCATTAAATTATGTTTCAAGCTTAAGGAATTTCATGCTTTGAAATTCTTTTGAAGTTGGCAGATGATATTATTTTTCTATTTTGCTCTTTTAATTTTGGCCTTAAAAAGGGGACTTCAGTTTATCTTCCATTATTGTGCTCTTTTATAGCTCATCAAAGGATACCCTTATGAAAAGGTACATATTCATGCTAAAAAATAATGTTTTGAAACTCTCTGCTGTATTTTGAAATCCTGGATAGCAGCAGGACTTTAAAAATACCTGTTTAAATTATTTACATTTCTTCTTTTTAATCAGATTTTCAAGGAAATTAACATTGTTTTCTTTTAATTTTTATTTCTTTCCTTTTTGCTGTATCTAACATACTGCACCAGAAATGCAGTAATATTGGTCCACGTTCTTCTGTTGTCTTTTAAGTTTTGAAGAATTTTAATTTTAAGAATTTACTGTATTGAGGACACTGCATGGCCATTATTCCAGGTAGCAGTCTATTGCTGATCTTAACAGTTTATAAGAAAGAAAAATGCATTTACAGAAAATACAGCCATTGCCATGTTATGGATTTACTGAAGTATCTGTCTGAGAATAATTTTTAAAGGAAAAGTGAATTTTCCACTAAGCGATAAATTCTATAGAGTGGCTGGCTAAAGCAGAAAATGTTGATTCCTTGTCAAAAGAGTCAAATAGCCCAAAATCTGAAATACTTTGTTTGGTTGTGGTACTTTCTTTATCTGTATTTACGAGTCTTGAGGTAAATTTTGTCCAAGTAATTAAATGAAATATGCATGCTAGAGCTGTGAATATCTCACTTTTACTTTAAAGGATGTCAGTCTGACTTTGTGTCAGAGAAGCAGCCTTCCACTGCAGTGAATTTATGGCACCCAACTAACTCTCTGAAAGAGATCCCAAACTGATACACAAAGAAACAAATCAAGGGACATAGCAAAACCAGAAGGCTGTGGATGGCGTAGGAGAAAGATGAGCCTTGTAGTGTAGCCATGAACATGGGATTCTGCCAGACTCATTTGGACTCAAGATTTATAACCCCACGTACCTTCTATAAACTTCGCTGGACTCTTGATTGCTCATACGGACAAGCATTAAAATCCATTATACTTGACTATAACCATGTGTCCAGGACACACGGCAAAACCTGGGTGCGCAGCAGATATATTTTTAATTCAGTAATACTATTATGCTATATAAAGCAGTAAATGTGATAGTAAATGCAGTAGCTCCTTTTCTGGCCAATATTTTGCACCGAACGTGGTCACTTCTCTACATAGCTGGGCACAGACCTACAGTTAGAAGCATGGAACATAACCTCTTCCTGATTAAACAACATCTGTAAAATAAATATTAACCTGATGGAGTTTTGGTGTACTGATTTCACACACCTACCTGATCAAAGAGGCTAATGTTCTCTCTCTGCTTGAGGCAAAACGGTGGAAAGAGCAATGGAAGCACAAGCAACTCCCAGTGTCTTTCCTGGTGTTACTTAACACTAACACAACTATTACTGTTAGCATAAAACAGCAATAATCTGCTCTGTGGTTCAGTGTGGAACATTAAGTGAGGCTGGATTGCCCTGGCATGGGAAAGGGACTGGGCAAAATTTAGTTCCTCCTAAAAAACCCTCAAAATTATAAATTATAAAGAATCAGAAATTTTGTAAGTATCTGCATTTTTCAGATGAGGCAAGTGAACCTAAAGTCTGCATCAGCTCTAAGAACTGAACCCAGAGCCTGCGATTTCACTAAATCACTGTTTGGCAGGTAGTCTCCTGCCAGACAGTGACTTATGTAGGGCAGTGCAGTAACCCCTGCCATTCCCATTTTCTTTTCTGCTTCATTCTTAATTGCCTTTGTTCACCTTTCTGAAACCTCAGCAGTGCCCTGCTCCTTCCGTTCTGACCTTGTGCTCTTTGTAGCGTGGATGTTGTGGCCGAGTTAGCTGAATGCAAATCTGCTGCTTTTTTACACGAGAGGGAAGGAGCCTGCCATGACTGAAGCAAACAGCCAATATTTCCTTCCTCACAAAGGGCCTGCTCTTGTTCTTTCTGAAGCAAGTTAGACCGTCTACACTAACCTCATATCTGAAAGGAAATCTCTGCTTCCCATATGCTGCATGAAGGTGAGTCCTGGAAACACCAGACTCATCTACAAGATAACAGGCTTTAGCGGGATTTTGCTGGTGAGGACCTCTGGCTGTTAAACCTACTCTAACTTGTTAGTTTGTCTTTGTACTGCAGTCAGGGTCCCTTTATTAATTTGCTGCATGCTATCTAAATCTCAGGTTGCAAGTTTTGCGGAGCAGATGTTGTTTTAGGATTATTACTCCTAACAGCACAGGGGGCATCATATCCTCTTTGGAAGCCTGACCACAACAAAGAGAATGAAAAATCACCAGGATGAGTCTACAGAATGAGCACGTTTCATATGCCAACCCCTCCAGAGGGACAAACAGCTCAGTCATCAACATGCTGTTCATCAAGGCATTTCCAAATAACAGCTCCTCTAAGAACCAGGATATTATGGGTTGAATGGCATTTCTGCTCTACTTTTCTCTTTCACTTTGAATCCATTCAGGCACCTTGAAGCCACATGTAGAAGCTGCAGTGACACTCACTGGAGAAGGCTGAGCTGATTACTTTCTGCTTCACGGGCTGCTGAGACTCCAGGCACCAGGTTCTTGATGGTACTGATTACCCTTGCATTCTAGCCCATTAAGCATGGTATATCTGCTGAGCTATCCAACTTTTACTCAGAAAGATAAAATCCAGTGCCATCATCCAGCGCTCTGCAGATGTCCCAAATACTACAGCAGCACAATCACTCTACTATTTAGAGTACTTTGTTCCTATCTCTGTGAATTATGGGGTGTCACATCATGGCATGTGTTGCTAAAGTAGGAGGTAACCCAGCATGACATGATATAATGGGATACAGCCTGTGGGTGCAGGGAGAGGGGTGGGAAGGGAAGTACTACTAGATCCATATCTGATGAAAAATCAGTGACCAAAAATTTAGCCAAGCAGTTACTTGTATCTTACTACGTTATTCAAAGAAAGAATCAAATGGTTTTTGCACAGTGACCTGAAAGCAAAGTAATTTGATTACACAGCTGTAAAAAAATAGACTCAAAGTCTTTATTTGTATTTCAAATAGCTCTTAACTTCTGCTGATCCACAAGATGCCCCACTTTGACAGCATTAGCAGCCTCTGTAAATTGAAATGTTCTGCAGAAGTCCTTCAGTTTCACCAGAATTTGGAATAGACAAGGGATGGGTTTCAAAACCCATAGGTTTCTGTCAAAAACATGTGTGTGATTTCCTGTCAAGTGCATCTCTTCCCACTCCTCCCAGCCTTGCAGCTCCTTGGCAGCAAAAGGCCCCTGAGATCTACCAGTCTGCCCTGGGTTTAGAGCTCCTCTTGCTTTCAGAGATAATTTCGGCTCCTGTGGTTCTCATTCCACAGCAGATCAGAACTAAACGTCAAAGTGACAAAATCCTTTGTGGAATGGTTTTACCTTTCTCCACACAACTCTACTCAATTGTTATAAGAAGAACCAAATTAACTGAAAAACCGTTGTTGCAATGACACATAAAATCAATTCCTTGGGAGACATTTAGGGTTTAGTCACACGCGGGGCTCCTGTCCCTCTTTTTTTCTCTTCACCTACACCTAGTACACTCAGCAGCAGGCAGCACAAAGGAGTCTCTCAAGAGAGGCATACATTAGCCTGCAGCCTTACCATTCTTGAGGGACAAGTACTTTCCCTGTCCTGGAATAATTGTTTTTAATTGCAAAACATCCTCTACCTAAATAAAAATAAGATTCCCCTTGGCAGACTCACTCAGACAGGCCAATGATTATTTATTATTTGCAGTACCATTACACATAGGAACTCAGTCATGAATCAGAACCCCAAGGGCCATCTTGCTACATATAGTTGAATCTAAATGTGCTGTTTCATATCCTTCCATTTCTGACTAAGTTTTTTGATTAAGTGGGTCATTGAATTAGAGAAATGGGCACAGACAGCAAAGAGCGCTGGAAAGCCGTTCCCTGCAAAGTGCTTGTCTTGTCTTAATGTGCTTGTCCCACTGAGTGTTTTTGAGCAGTATGTACAGGGTTAGTTTCTGAGAGCTAAAAAAGGGAATTGAAGAAATGTCTGAGAAACTTTCAGCGAACAGAGAACAAACAAGAATGTTTCACCTGCTAATTAAGAAAATATATCCTGTAACCCTACTTGATGCAACAGTTTATGTTCTTATTAGGTACGATCCTTATTTCAGCTCTGGTTTTAGTATTTTCTGATAAACTGTCAGAACAAAAATCAGGATTCTCTTCCATGATTTATCAGATCACTGGCACCCAACCTTTTCCTGCATCTGTTCACTTGTTTCTGAAAGGTAACTCAGGACAGAAGAACTATGTGATGGTGTGTCCCTGTACATTTAATGAAGACCTTTTCTCCTCTGCTCCAAAACTTCCAGCTCCATCAGGTGCACGACAGAAGGATTCATTCTAGTTGCCTGTTTAACAGTATCTCTACAACAACAGAAAAATCTCTTCCCAAACAGTGATTACCTCCAGAAAAAGAGTTTGGTCACTGTATGCTTTCCCTGCAATTTATATGTTTATAAAATCAATCCAATAGGCCTCCAAAATCTCTCTGTAGGGGCACTGTCTGATGACTCACACTCATGTTACAGATGAGAACTAAGACGGAACAGAAACAGCAACTCACTGCATCTTTGCTGAGTTGGCAGAGAACTTGGAAATTGTAGCTCTGGATATGAGAAAACATAAGCAAAAAAGCAAAGTAAATCTTCCTACTCCCTGCAGACAACCAACTCCACTCAACTTTGAGAAATTATTAATGGATGTCTTCCTAGATGTAAGTTAAAATGCATTTTAAAGAATAAGGGGTAAACTCAGTAGCATTTTATGTTTCCTGGGCTAACCTCAACCCCCTTGACTTTGCTGTTGTGTGAATGTTTACAGTAGACATCAGCTCTGTTTTTTCTATATTTTCCATCTATTTGCCAGTTGCTATGTGAAACTTTGCTGTGTTTTGAAAAGATGATTTAGCAGGATCAACCAGATGTTCCTTCTGGATGGATTTTTCAGCCTGGGCAAGCAGAAGATGAATTTCAGTCCTGTGGCTCTGAATACATTTCCACCCTTCCTTACATGCAGTCCCCACAATGGTTGGGAGAGATTCTCTCCTCCCAACAAGCATCTGAGACTGGACACAGAAAGGGGAGGGGAAAGAAGGAAATTTCTCAGATGCCCCCACTGTGTGTATTGCTCACCGGCCCAGGGATATACAGCTCCCCAAATTTGGAATCAAGGAAGGATTTTCGTCTTGTTTCAGGTTCTTTGGAACTTTGAGAGATTGAAGGGAGTAAATTAATTTGCCTTTTAATGTAGAATGGTTCACCAGCTTTTGTGATCTCGGCATTTTTAAGATGATACTTTTTTTTCAGCAGTTCAGTTGAGTTTTGATTATTGAGGCATTTGATCTGACCGACGTCTTCATAGGAATGGAGAGCGCTGTGTTAGATCAGGTGAAAGTGGTACTGGATGAAAGTCCAGTAGCCAGTTCCCAGCAACAACCCATCATGGATGCCCATGTGAGAATATAAGAACAAGATAAGCGTTTGTAGAGATATTACCCCACAATACTTTCCCAGACTGCAGAAATCTACCATGCAGGGACTTCTTGAACCAGAAACACTGTCTTCATATTTAGCAACAAGCCAGGCTCAGTGGACTTTTATTTAATGAACTGGATGTATCCAATCACTTCTTAAATGTCCCCAACACATCCAAAAGTGGCAAGAAAGTCTGACGGTGTCTATGGGGGTAAAATTTAACAAATCAGGTAATCTTTAGTAGTTTCTTGAATTTAAAAGTTGCAAGACTTTTCCATATCACTGTTAATTGGCATGTTATGTCACCCTCCAAATCAAGGACAAAAATTTAGTGTCAGCAAAATTTGTTGCATTCTATTTTCTGCTTTAATAAATAAAGAATGCTTCTGTATCTGTGTTTTCTCTGTAAAACAGTATAGAGAAGCAAAGGCTACAAGCCTTCTAAGCTCACACACATGCTGTATTTGTTGCTTTTCACATTCCCATTACAGCAGAATATAATCAAATCATTTCCCCAGTCTTTTCTTTTGGTCACTTGCAGATTCTGAATGGACTTTCTTGGCTCGTTTGGAGGAAATTCTTATTAAACAGGATGTGTCTCTTCCTCAGGGTGACAGGTTATATACAGAGATTTTTCATCAAAATGAAAGCTGCTTCATTTGCTGCCAACCATATGTAAAGCAAGAAGAAAAGTCTGGCCTTAGTGACTTGTAGGAGACTGAAAATGGAGACTAAATGGAAAACACATACATTATAAATGTTCTTTTTAAAACATAGTTTTACAAGACTCGCAAAATGTAGAGAATTGAAAAATATATTCAAACAACTAGGTAGTCAGGGATGTAAGCACATACAGTTTTGAAGGTGATATTTGAAGATAGGTTGGTGGATTTTAAGTCTAGAAGGGGCAGTAGTGATCACTTGTATCCTGAGTACTACAGATGGACAGATGGATGGGAGGAATCTGCTCCTGCTTTAAGTCCAAATTCATTGAGAGTGACAACAATTGGTCCCATAGACCTGATGATCTGAAGGGTTGGCTGGTTTGGAAAAAAGAGTGTGTGAATTTTTACAGATGTTTTTAAACAGGCCTTTCCAGTGTCCAGAGTACCTAAAATAACTATTTTTTTTTCAAAAAACACCATCTTGATGTCAAATGTTGATGATAATGCTGGATTTCTAAGACCTTCACTTGATATATTTATGTCCTGTCATTCTTAGTGTTGTGGCCATTAGTGGGTTGAGGCTTTCATTTCTGAGTATAGCCCCTTTGTTGTGGTAGATCAGTATTAATTTTATTATATTCTACCACTGACAGAAAAGACCTCTAATTATCTATCTTGGGATTCTTTATCTGGGGTTTAAAGGCTTGCTATAAACTTATCCTAGAGTGTGTGGAAGAAACACATGGCAACAGATAAAAAGCAGATCACGTTAGTGGGTTTGAGAGTGTTCTGTGATCTTCCCTCTTCTTATATTTTGACTGGATGTTTTTTGTTTTGTTTGATGTGAAGTGTAGCAAACTTGAAAAAATGTAAATCTTGCCTTGAGATAGGAAGAATACTAAAGAGGCTTTTGGATCAAGCCATAAATTATGCAGGAGGACTTCTTGTATATTTGTATATTCTCTGAAATATTCCTATGTATTCTGCTATTATTTTTTTAAGAGTGAAAATACACATAAACTTTTGCCATTTCTGATGCAAAATCAACAAGTGTCCTCAATTTAAGACTTTCCCTTTGGGAAAGGAAGTACACTGGCCTCATACAAACCTGAAAGATCTAACACTGACTACTACAGAAGTTGGCTTGGTGCAACTTGGTTTTTCAGACTGTGTAGTATTTTTGTCCTTATGCCATGTCACTGATGTAGTATTATTTAAGCTGTGCTGTTTCAAACTTTCACGACACTGATGATGCCTCAGAATTATTGTAATAACCCTGAGTCTTGCAGTGACACTACACCTCAGACAAGTGTCAGCAGGACTTGGGTCCCAGAGGTAGGAGGCAAGGACCTGTCTCCTGAGTAGTCATCTATGGCTTAGCCTAGGTGATCCTTCTGTCTGTGAGGTCCTGGTCCCGTCTGCCAAGAGGGCTACTTCATTCTACAAGGAATGCTGCTCCAAGATGACACCAGTGGTGGGACCCCCTTCATGTTCCTCATGATCCCTGTGCTGCCTCATCTTTGACCCTCCCAAGCCCCACACACATCAGACATGCAACAACTTTGCTCTGCTCTGGCACATTGCTTGACAAAAGGTGAAAACCGGTTGAATAATGTGGTACTGTGGATGGCAGGATGCCATCTCCCCACCACTGAAGCAGGTACTAAACAGAAGCAGAGACACAGTGGGGTTACTGGTACTGCTCAGTATCAGGCTGGGCAATGAAGCGCTGAGCAGAACATGATATCACAATGCCAGCCTTGTAACACTGCTATTTTGGGTAACACGTGTGTAGTAACTCATGGGAGGGTTGCTCTACACTTGTTCTATTGCTTCTCTCTACAACGTTTCCCAGTTCTGGCAAGTGAATCCCCTGTGCTCCACAAATATATTACAAGTTACCCTGCAAAACAAATATGTTTCCTTCTTTGCCCTAATTTGGAGCTTCTCTCATCATTCAGGTCAAAATCTGTCCCTCTTGCTCACAGGATCAATACAAGTCACCAGGAGAAAGGTCCTACCCAGCAAAGGAGATAGATCCTGCACCCAACTCTCAGCTGAGATCAAAGGACTGGTGAATACAGTAAGCTTGTACACAAGGATGTTTTCACTAGCAAGTGGACAAAGATCTCACTTTGCAGAGTAGCCCAGCAGCCAAGAGTAAAAACGTTTCAGAGACAAAGCACTAGCTTGTTTCACTAACTTCACTGGGACCTCTCATTTGCATGCATCTCAAAAAAAAGTGGAGGTGGATTTGAACCTGAGATAGAAAGTGGTTTAAGTTATGTCTGTTTATTTCACACTTACAGCACTATCTTCCTATGATCTGTACCTAAGATAAATTGTTCTTCTGTGGGCACATTACTTATCTTAACAGATTGCTCAAAACAACTAAAGGTCAAGTCAGGTGATGACAAAATATACCAAGTCAAATCACATTAGCACTTCAGAAAGTCAAAGATATGGACATCTGTGGGGTTATCGTGGGGGGAACACAACATTTGAGGATAACAACTAAACACCCAGCCTCGGGCAGAATTGTGTTCAAAATTCCTCCATTGGTTCATGCACTGGAGCAGCAATCACAATTTAGGACAAATAAAATAAAAGGTCAAAATGCTAAAAGTTATAGTGACAATAACTCATGCTCAACGGGAAGCTAACTATATATTTAAAAAGCATCTTTTTCTGTTACCTATCAATATGCAAATGTTCGTCTTACATTGCTGGAGAGCCATAATTCTTAACAGAGAGAAATTTTCCCAACATGAGAAATTGCCCAAATTATATTCCAAGTGCCTTATGAATAGAAACCATGATAATTTTGCCATTGTAATCTACAGGCAGTCAAACCACATTAATTTATTTTTATTTCTTTAAAGTAAGTCTCTGTCCTGAAGTATTTTATATTACCTTTTTTTGGGGGGGGGGGAGGGCGAGTCAGTGCCATTATGTCTGTACATGCTGAAAGTGCAGAAGCTACAGAGAGCCACTGACCTATTAAAAGGCATAAGAATACCTGTTATAAAGTGCTTTGAACATTTCTTAAAGCCAACACCCAGATCTATCCTCAGGGTGAGAGCCTAATGCAACAAGTTGTCATTCCACATCGCAGCAGTGGGAAGAACAATTCCTGGTAGCAGCCAGCCCCAAAAGTGGGATGCATAGTCTTTTGGAAAACCTCTCCCCTGGGATGCCATGGTAGCACTTCTCCATAGCACAGCTTTGCTCGGTATCAGAGAAGGCCCAGCTGAATAAGTGAAGCAGCAGTAGCATAGCCTATGCAGCTTACTTGCCTGAATCCAAAGGAATCAGTCTAGGATAGGGGCAGGATTTGCGATTTTCTCCTGAGGGAAGACATGGGAGAAACTCCAGGCAAGATTCCTGAGGAATATCCTCCTTAGTGAAAACTTCCTGCTCCAAGCTTCTCCATTGTAGAGGGGGTGAAAGCGTGGACCCAGAGCTGCATCATCCACGTGCTGTGATGTGACTTTTTGTCCAGCCCCTCTGTGGTAAGTGTGACAAACCTCACCAGGGCAGACAAGCCAAGACCCAGCAGGTATCACCTTACCTGAGGAGCTCAGTGTGGAAGGAGGCAATGATGTCAGAGGGACACAGATGAAAAAATATTTCTCAGAGGGATCCCTGCGTTGCCTGAGCAGCATTTGGCAAGCAGAAAGGTACCCATTGCACACACTGGAAGGGGAAGATCAGCTTTGGACACCCTGGTGCACAGTGGAGCAATTGTGCTTTTGAGGTCCAACATACATTGTGGTAGTGGCAGTTGTTCACATCTCCTCTCAGGACTCAGCTGACCTGGTTTCAACGTCTGGATGCGAAACCTCAGTCTTTGCCTTCGGTGCTAAGAAAATCCATGCTTGTAGGTGGCTACCACATGGTAGCAAGTGCTTAGCTATCTTGCAGCATTATCTGCATGGAAACAAAATGTCATTTTCTACCATGAAGTAAACTAGGCCCCACCAACCACAGACCCATGGTTAACAACCCTGTGGTGAAAAAAGGTTTCTGTTATCATCAGTGACAAAGTTTGAGGCTTTTGGTATTTGTGGAGCCAGAGCAACCAAAGGCTGTTTTGGGTAGACAAACACAGATGCACTAGTAGATTCAGGCTCTTATTTTATTTTCAAGTCTTCAGGAAGAAAATTATTAGGAAATAGCTGCAATTTCAATGCCACAATTTTCCAGAATTCTTTCTCCTAACTCATTCTTTTGCCAGAGTTACTCTGGCTGCTGCTAGTGGAAATTGCATCAACAGTCTCAGGAGCAAATTAGCAGCAGCCTGTTTCTCACCTCCAGCATTTGACTCCTGTCTCTTTTAGCAAGCTGTTCTCTATTATAAATGTTACAGGAGATTTTCTCATCTGAAACGTCAGTGTACCCTCTTCTGCCATGGACATGCCTCTGCAGTGCAGCATCCTGCTGTCTGGACTGCACCTTCAATCAGGGAGAAGCAATGGTGCTGGCAGCAACAGCAAAGCACATGGGAATTCTGGAACAGGGACAGTTGCACTGAAGATAAACAAATTTATACAAAACTAGTGTTTTCATAAAATGTACTGTAACAAGGATGTTCAAGCCAAGGAGGACATTCTGACCTAAAAATATGTTTTACTTAAATATGTACTCGAATATTTCGTACAGTTTTCTATGAGAAGTACTGGTGCTTAAGCACAAGGGAAGATAGCAATGGGTAAAATACTCTGTGAATAGAAAGAACATTTACACTACAATACAGTGACACCGTTATTTCAGGGACTGTATAAATAACCCAAGGCATTTCCAGAATAACACCTCTCCAGTCATCCAGATTCTTCTTAAATTGGATGAGCACCATGCTGACAAAAGCTCACTATGTCCCTTTGAAAATCACCCTCAAGTCAATGGGCTCCAATGAGTTGCAGACCAAGCTACTGCAATAGCAACTCCCTGTACAACACTCTCTGCAGGATAGAATTTTACAGATATTTTGCTTTTCTGTCGGCAAGTACTTTTGATTAAAATTTACTTGGGTTCTTTTGGTCACTTGGACGAAGCATTGAATTCATAAATTATATAGCACTCTCCCTGCTACACAGGCTGATGTTTGATCATTGGCCCGTGCCTAAACAGTGATGTTAACCTAAAGCCCCTGTGTTCTTTTCTCTTCATGCATGATTCTTGCTCACAGAGCTTCACGCTGAGGAGCTGAAAAGAGGATTTCCAGTGAAAAAAAAAACTTTCCAGAACCAAACAAACCCAGAGTATTTAATACGGGAGTTATCATTATAAAAGAATAAAACAAATGAACCTAGGAATATTTTATACAATCTACAGTTCTAATGTTTCCAGTGAGGCTAGATGAATAGTCTTAAGAGATATGGTCCACACATTCAGTATTTCAGTTAACCTCCTATGAACTATTAACTTACTGTTGCATATAATGGAGATACCCAACTGGTCTTAATTTACATTAATTAGTTGTATCCTAAGCCATGGCTAAATGCACACTGAATATCAGACTGAACTCTTAAGAGGCAGTGTGATCTACCAGATAAAGCAGAGGACCAGGACCCAGAAGAACTGGATTCTGCTCCTGGCTGACTCTAAGGTATCTAACTCTCCTGTCTGCGCCTCAGATTAGTAATGCAAGAGAAGGACTTTCTCTGAACAATGCTCTTTAATGCATGCCAAATCTCAGTGTTGCAACTTGCAAAACGTTTAGGGTGTACCTGCCCTTGAACATCAGCGAATGGCAATGGATGTCTTTGTTTCAGGAGTGATTAGTGTTAAGTGCAAGTGCCTCTTTATTGGTCCCTTGGGCATGAATGACTAAGCCATTGAGGTATCAAGAGGTGTATATTGCAGTATAATTAGCCTCTTCTGCTCCCTATCAGCAATGCAATTCTTTCCCTGTGTGTCAGGGAATTGCGTCCTTGTTTCAGGAAAACCCTCTTTGCAGTGACTGTAAAGATCTCCTGCAAAAGTGGTGAGTGTCTTAGTGTGGAAGGCATGGAGAGCTCAGAGAGAAAGAAAAAGAATTAGATTCATTCACCTAGATGAAAACACAGATACTGAGCCACATGGGCAAACATTCCCTAACCAATTTTACGCAAATCTCAAAAGCTAACGGTTGGGAACAGCTTGTTGCATTATGGTTCTGCCACCAAGCAAACACTATGAACAAGGATTACTGGAGATCACTTTGTTACAAGGCCATGACACACTTCTACGTGTCCTTCCACTAGTGATAACAGTCACAGTGTGTACCTTTATCACTCCGTCATAGGAGGTCTGCAGATTAAACTTTAGCCTGGCTCTCCTCTGTACTGAGAAAAAGACGAGCACTTTCAGCTTTGAGGGAAGGTGAGATTCAGTGCTCAGTTTTAAGCATAGTGAAGGCTTGCTTCCAAAGCTGTTGTTTCAGCTGTGTCACTCCTCTTGGTCCATCTCTCCATTTATTCCTTGTTCTTTATCACCTAAGCTAATTTTGCTTCATTTTTTTTTGTCCCTGCATCACCAGTGTGTCTCATTCATTTCAAAGAAGACTCCTGCCCTTAGTCAAACCGTGGTACCAAGGAGTATCATCAACTTCCTATATTTTTTAATAAATACTCATGATTTTTCCCTCTGTCCACTGTGTTCCACAGGGTGGAGCTCCTTTAAAGCATCCTACAAGCAAATTCATTATCCACCCTCGAACTTCCCTTTTCTGCCTATAAAAAATTTTACAACACTTACCATGCCATTCATTTCACCATCAGCTTGAGCCTGAAATAGAGACCACCACCACTAAAAAAGCCACTGCCCTCCCTCCCATACAGATTATTCCTTTTTGCCCCTTTCTGGTCCCCTGACATGTGCCAGCAGAAACAGTTGTGTGGCAGCACAGTGAAGAGTTGGGAAGTTGACATGAGTAAAAATAACTGTATTTTGCTCGGTTAGCTGTTTTCTGCATCAGCGCTTGTGCTGGGCTAGAGTAGCTGGTGAAAGAGGGGGCACAGGGAATGCAGAAACCAGAATAATCATCCAGAGAAAAAGACAGGGCAGGACTGCCTCTTTTGGCAGCGTTACTGGTTTCTGCTGGCTTAAACTGCTTGCAAAGCTGTGGTACCGGGTCACTGTCCCCACTGCCTGTCATGCAAAGAAGTATCACCCCGCTGTTTCCTTGTATCCCTCTGTTTCTTTGTCTCTCTCCTTCTGCCCATCTTTTGTTCTGCCCTTTGACACAGTGGAGTTTTAGAATGTGTTGGATTATGTATGGTGATATAAAAAAAAAGTAATAATAGTTACAGTAATAACAGCAAATACCTGTAGTAAGAGAAATGTTTCAACTAACATAAAATGATTTTTTACTCTTTTTTAAAAATCATGGTGTTTCCTCATAAAGCAAGAATTCTGGTTCATGTAGTTGTTTTGGGCATAGATGTATCTTGCTGCAAAATGAAAAAAAAATCTCCAGAAGTCAGATATACCTGCACCCAGAAAAAAAGGTTCCTGACATAGGTCCATTGTCCGTATCTTCCTTGCAGAGCTTTTTTTTCTAAATTTGTTTAAGAGCTACCAGCAGTTATTCTTTTGAGACAGAATGTTATCCTTCTGAGGGAGACAGGCAAGTCTTGGTGCCTTGGAAAGTCATTTCCCACAGCCACAAAATCCACTGGTCTGAAATGGTCCTGAAAGGGCTTTAGCAAAATTACTTTTCTTCTTACATCCCCTCAGCTGTTGTCTCTCAGCCACCTGCAGCTTTGAAGACCCAGAAGGTGAAACAATGTCTAGAAGCACTTCCACATGGCAGTGGCAGGAGCGAAGAGACCATTTCAGGTTGAAATAGCAGCAGAGGAAGAACACAGATGTGATGGAAATCCTGGGGAACTCGAGGCATCTCCAGTATCTTCAGTACTCTTTACTAACTTCCTGATGATGGGAACAGAGTCTCCTCAGGTCCTTCAGTCCCCTGGGAGTATTCCCAGGGCTGGAAAGTGACCTGTAAAATCAGCACAGACAGGCTTATCAGCAGGACTTCCTCCTTCCCTGGGAACAACGCTTGGAGAGCCACCCTCCCCATGGCTTGTCTCCTCTCTTCTCTCACCTACCTACTGCTTTCCTTGTGCAATCTCACCTCATTGCCAGATAGCCACAGGAATGGCGAATATACATGAGGCCAAGAGATGATGGCTGTGAAGCTCTTAGAGGTGTACAGGAATCTCTTTCTTCTCTTACTTCAGGGGAGAGGTGAGCACAGGTTAGTATATTTGGGTTTGTGAAGAGCCCATGGCATTGCTGCACGTGAGGCTTAGCACACTGTACTGAGGCACGGCTGTCGCTGTGCCTATACTAGCACTTTGGTTTGGGGTGTTAGCATGGTGTTAAAACAATTAAAGGGCCTGCACTTCCCACACACTGATTTGGCCCCAGAGCTTTTCTGGTGCACCTTGTCCAGATTCCTCCTGGGGAAGGCTGTGTTTGTCCTTCCATGTGCTGCAAACCCTAAATCAGGCAAAAGGGTCCAAGCCAAAAAACACTTCTTTGGGCAGCTTTGAATCCTATGTTCTGGGGATGTATAGTCCAGGAGATGAGAGAAAATCCAGTCCCAGTTAAATCCCCTGAGCCACGTAACATGAAGGTGTAAGGGCTTCAGTGCCACCTGTTTCTATATAATAATCCACTTCTCTCATGCCAAATCACTTGCTAATGAAGATATAGCCACTGTTGTGTGATTATATCCTCACTAATTTTCATCATCCAGGCATGAGTTCATACATTTCCTTCTGTTCTCCTTACCAAAAGCCTTGATTGCAGAAAAACAGCATCAAGAAACCTGCTGTAATACTGCCAATTTGATGTGTACTTTGAACTGAATTCTGAAATGTATTTGAAAACTTGCTATTAAAATGTTTAATGTTCTCATTTCTATCTTACACTGATTGCTGACACTCGGTAGAAATAAACCCTCCTCCCTTTTACATGTATTTTGATGATTTTAATAGCATTTTCTTGCTTCATTAACAACCACATGAAAACTTCGCAAGGCAGATTTGAGCATGGGCTATGAGCATCTGGCTCTGTAACCAGGGTCGCTAGGACCCTCGTGATAACTTCCCCTGTGGTTTTCCCCTGCTTTTTCACAAAACAACCAATTCATTTCTTACTCTGCTAGGTTTTATATCAATATCCAATCTGTGTTAGAAAACTCTCACACTTCCATTGTTGCCTGAATGTCAGACCATTTTCTGTCTCCTCCAAGAACTTATCACAAGGAACAGGCAGAGGACCAGAAGTGCTAATAATGTTTGTCTAGTGACTGTCTCAGTTGCACCAGAGTGATAAACGAGCAAACAGAGTGAGCATTCTGGCAAAAACCTTGTCTTTGAAGGTGTATGATATCACATCAAAACCAGCTATAGAATATTTACTAATGGCTCAGAAATATTCCTCCCCTCTGTCTAAACGTAGCACATCTGAAGTAAGAAAAGAAGGACTACATCACAGGCAGGAAACATTAAATATTTAATTACTTCTTTTTGGCACAAGTTGTACAGCCCCAAGCTTCTTATAATGTATAAAATAGAGTACACCTGTCATGTCTTGAATGAACATGAAACCAGGACTTGAAAAATTAAATACATCTGCAACAAATTGTCTCAGTTTCAAATTGGAAGTTATATTTGTAGTAGGTAGTCACGTAGCTCAATAAGTAGTTTATGCATGTGTGTTTTTAAGTAGGTGGGTTTCAGTTTCAATCTTCTGTCTCAGAAGCAGCAATAGTATTTTGGTGTAAGGATTATACTGGGGGTAGGGGAACCAATATTTTTTAATTTAAAATGCACCAGTGATCCTAGTAGATTGATACACATTCTTCATATGTCGCACAGAAACAACTTTTGTCCGAAAGGTCACAGGAGTGAGGACCAGTGGTGCTGGGCTCCAATCCTAGCTTGCATTCACTGTAAAATCTTGGTCAAGACAAAGTCAATACTTCTAGAGTGTCTGAGTCTGTTTTTACTTCCCACTCTGAACAAGGTACACTTTGAGGTACACCTAAGCTCAAGTACCAGAGGTTTAACTGGTATAAAATGGGCCTTTGCCTGGGCTCATTTGCTGAGCTGAGAAGTCATGCGTGGGCATTGCTTCCTGCACCCTTGTTAGGTTAACCAGAACTCGCTTTGGCATCTTGGTGCTACAGTGGGCTGCACAGTGTAGGCAGAGCAGCTCTGCCATGCACATGCCATAGAGCTGATCTGTACATGCCTTAAGGTAATTTGTTAGGGATTTCCTGATTTCCCACAGCCTAGTCAAAGCTGTAGCTTTGTCTGGGCTAGCAGACATCTAAAGAAGCATCAGCCCTGTAGCTGATAACATGTGAAAGCAGAGAAAGGAGATGCAGAGATAGTAAAGAAATAGAACGGATTTGGTGACTAGTGCTAGAGAAAACTTGGAGATGCTGGTTAAGAGAATACTTGGAAAACCAACACAATAAAAATCCTTTACTGCCAATGAACACTGGTCTTGTTTTCCTGGAAATCATGGAGCAGTGTTCTTTTCTATCTTACTCTATTTTCTAATATATGAAAAAGTGTTATATAAAAAAAAAAAATCTAGGCTGGAAGGGACCTCTGGAAACCTTCCAATCCAACCTTTTGATGAAAATGGGGCCTTTCACTAGGTTATCTAGGGCCCAGCTAAGACATATCTTGAGCATTTTCACTGCTTCTCATGGAAATCTATTCCAATGTTTGGTTTTTATCTTAGTGAAGAATATTGTACACCACCAGATGGAATTTCCCCTGAAACAACTTACTCCCATTGCCCCCTGTCCTGTCACCATGTGGTGAGAGTATCCTCTCTGTAACTACCTTTTAGATTTTGGATGACTGTGACTATGTTCCCCTAAGCCCTCTCTTCTCTAGTCTGAGCAATCCAAATTTCTTTATTTTTTCTTCATATGGCTATTTCTCCAACTCCTTAATCCCCTTGGTGGACCATCTATATTGTTTTATTCTGTCTCTTGAACTGGAGGGACCAAAAGTAGACACACTATTCCATGTGAGGCCTAGGAAGTGCTGAGTAGAGTGAAATAATCACATTACTTGACCCTAAAGACATTGGTGTTGAAAGTACAAGACTTTTTCAGCTCTGCTCTAATGTCTTCTAGTTTTGTCTTTTATTGTTGCATGTCATTCTCCTGGTTTCTCTATACTTCCACTCCGTTTTATTTTCTTTTCATACCAAGGCTAATTCAGGCTGACAACACTCATTGTGAAATATGAATCCTTCCCAGGGAACACAATGAGATTCAGAGTGAAATAGCATAGAAAGTTTTCAGTATATTCTCTTGGCAAAATGGAAGGCAGCTTTATAACTTTTTAAATAATACAATGGAGAAACGATTGCTTCTCTTCCCAACCAGTAGGGTCTTGCTAGAAGGAACTCATGTGTCATCAACTACAGAAATTAAATTTAACCTCCCCAGTCCTCCCTCAAAAATCAGTGGGAACAAATGGGTTCCTCCAGACTGTGGAATAATAATAAGAAAAAAAAATAGAAATACTGATAAGCTGTTAATCTCTCTACAGCAGACTTGACACAGGAGTGAGCAGTGCTTATGATGGAAAGGGCATCACCTTTTTTGTGGGGTTTCTTAATGCCAGCAAGCCCGGAAGGCTGGTCTGTCCCTATTGCTGAAAGCTCTGGAATGGCTGCTTTGGCAGAGTTGTGGCCCCCTGGCTCCACGACTGTCTTGCAATTTGGCAGCAGTGTAAATTAAATAGGGAGAAGAGTCACCGGAAACCTGGGCACCTGTGGCAGGGCAGCAAGCCATGGTGACTTGTGAAATCATCCAGTTTTGAAAGAGAACAAATGCAACAGGAAAGAGGAAGGTTGGGGTCCAAGAAATGTTGATGGGGTGGGTTTTTCTCTTAATTTCTATTATTATAGCTCAAGAAGTAAAGGATCACTGGTCTCTTAATTTATCAAAATATGTCGATTACTCTGTTTTGACAGAAATGCTTATAGTTCAGATATTGCTCAGCATTTGCTGCCCTTTTCTTCTATTGTATCTCTCAAGTATGTTTTTAATTCTTTGAAGGATAATGAGAGCTCTCCCTTGGGAAAAGGGAAGTCGTGAGTGATAGAGTCACTAAAATGGTACCTGAGGTCAGCTTGGCAAGCAAGGACAGCTGGTGAGCTAATAAAGACAAAATTTCTTAAGGGATTCTTTTCATTGTGGACATGTGATGAATGTCATCCTATACCACTTCCAAATCTTCACAGGGGAAATAGAAGGCTGGAGTACTTTTGGAATATGCCTCTGCCCAAACATGCTCACTCTGTACCTCTAAATCACCTTAACTGAATGCTAATTTCAAAGCCTGTAACATATGACAAAGTGCATCTTGATTCTTCGGAAGAGTTGATGGTTACAAGGTGCAAAAAAAGGTGCTGCTCCATTAGATCAACACAGAAGTGGAACTATGGTAAAAAGTATGTGGTATTTTATTACTTAGGTTCCATTAGGAAGGGTATTACATCTTTGAAACTTGGGTTCTGTTCAGAATAATGACAGAGTGTTGGTTCAGTTCCTGTGACATTGATAACATTGATTAGACAGGAACCTTGAGTTTTAAATAAACTGAAGAGTCTTTCAGATTCTCCTAGAAGTAGATCAAATAAGAATGGCTTGAAAGAGCAGGCTGCAACATCACAGGGCTTTGCATCAGCGTGTTTCCATGGTCACAATCAGGTAGTGAGGAATGCTTTTGTAAATGCATCTCAATGTTCTTTGTCCACATCTCCCTTCTGGTGTCATATGGCTTTCTTAAAACTATTTGTGTTTCATTCTGAATTGCTTTCCATCAGACAGATCAGGTTACAGATCGGAAAAAAAACCCATGAATGCATCTTGCCCAAGAATTAACAGCACTTATATCTGGAGAATACTTGGCAACCTTGGAGAAGGTAGTGACTGTCTTTGGCAAGGGCTTGGGCTGCCTGAAGTTGCCAGAATGGCTATGCATGGACTGATACCTTCAAGTGACTTGACAGTAACAGTGAGATCCAGTGCAGCTCTGTGTGTTGTCATATCACTCACCTGACTCAGGTCCTGGGTCTTCTTGTGCTGGAAATGTGGCTCTTTCTGTACAAGAGGGAGCCTGAATCTGTAGCAGATGGTAGAGGCGTTCACTTGCTATCTGTGTGTCCACATGACTTGAACCCCTCTACCATCTGCAAGAAGAGTTTCTGGAATGCACTGAGTGGTGCCTTAATGCACAAAGGGAGCTAGCATTCTTGCAGTGGCCCCTTAAATACACACAACACAGAGCACCTTATCCACAGCTTTGCCTGCTTCCTTGAGGAGAATGAATGGAGGTTTGAACCTTTTTTGCACTTGGAAGGAAACTGTACCAGGTTTCCTATTCTGAAGAGACCGGTCCACCACACAGTCCTAGAAAAGCTGAGGGGTTTTCGGGTAATGATTCTTAGTATAGACACTTTGTTTCCACCTAAGTCCTAGTTAAGACGTCTAAATCCTCATCTGATTTAGCTCCCACACCCTCACACCCCTTGTAACATGAGGAACCTAAATAACGAAAAGACAAGGCTTACCGTGCAGTGTTACACAAACATCTGTATTTATTTGAATGTCTCAACAGCTGTTGGCAAAACTCTTCCAGAACTGTCCCAGCTGAAGCCTGAGCTCTGGAACAGACAAAACCATCTTTGGGAAGAACCAGCCACTGAATGTCCAATGTAAAGACTTTTCTCTCCCCTGGGAATATAATAGTGGTCCTTAGTGAAGAATGGGACACCAGTGCCTGTCAAGATGGTAAGGTCACAGATCTGTCCTGGTGCTGTCCTCTACAGCTGGGGGAAGTTAGCACCTAAGGTCTAGAGAATTATTAGTCCCTCAGTGTCCCAGCACATTACAGTCTGGAACTAACCTAAGTGAAGGTTTCCATGTGAATACTGAAAATAATTTTGTTAGCTTGTTTGTTTCTAAGGCAAATTGCAAATACGGCATATATATCATCCCTTTTTTTTTCTCAGGAAACAAGAGCAGGTTTCACCACCGCAGTTCTTCACCACCTTACTGGAGAGAAACCGTGAAATCAGCTGTGTTTGGCCATGCTGTGCAATGAGTTTCAGTGGACATACCAGAGCCAGCACAGATACAGCTCAACATATCAGCACAGCCCAGTGCAAGCCAGATGAAAAAGGCATACTTTTCACATACACCTGCACTGCTATGGGTTAGAAACTAGACCTGGTGAGTCTCTGTTCTGCCCTATTTATATGATGAAAACAAACCTCCAGTTGTTTAAAATGAGTGAGGCATGACCAGTTCAGAGTTTTCAGCAGTGTGAGAAAAATAATTTTTGCTGCCCAATGACTCTGGGTCGTGTCCCACTGATGAAACAGGCTGCCAAGAAAGCGGAGCTGGAGGAAAACTAGTCACAAGCACTGTGGCCAATTTACTGGCCCCAGAGGTCTGTTGCTCTAAACAACTGTCTGTGCCTAGAGGCAATCCAGCAGTGACCAGCCTGACACTGGTTAAGTTCCTCATTATGATCAACAGAAACATTTAAAACTGTGCTTGGAGGGATCTTTCAGGCCATTTGCATTCTCCGTATATGCGAGGGATTAGCAAAATTTCTTCAAGTTGAAAAAACAATCTGTAACTGTTTGAAGAACATCTGTGTGATGTACTTCAAACCACTTCAAGCAGAAAAAAACCAGGGAAAATGTCCCACAATTCTACTTCTTGAGTTTGAGTATTTTCAGAATGAGAAGTTGGAAATTTGTTTTAAACTGTGATTAATTTTGAAATTTCTTTAAATATAATGAAATTTAAAATGAGAAGGACTAACAACACTGTAAATAGTACTTTCTGTTTGATCGTGTTTGCAGGGATTTTGACCTTGGGCTGTGAACCAGAGGACCAGCTCTATGTACACATCTAGCAGGCTCAGCTTCCATTCTCCTCAGATCAGAAATTTCTAAAAAATCATTGTGCTCAGAATAGATATGAAAGCTCAATTCAGGAACCATGTAACACCTGACTGGGCTCAAGCATAGCTATGGAAAGCAGCCGAAAACAGGTTTTCAAGAACTGCTGGCCATGAGTGTTGAATGCAGAGGTAGTCTGGACACTGAGGACCCTGGAGGAAACTGGCAGCACAGAGAGCAAGAATGTGCTCATGGTAGTGGGAAGGGCTGTGAGCTGGGGCTACTGCTTTCTGATGTCCCCTAACCTATGAAAATTAATGCTTTTTAGATTTTCACGCAAGCTTTCTTTAAGCTTCCTTCAACATATTTCAGTGAAGCAGTTAAACTTTCAAGAGTGCCCAAACTGAAGCAGCTCCTCCTGTTTTCAGTGTCTTCAGTGGGTTGGCTAGGTTGAAAAATGAGGTTTTCCGTACAGATGTGGAGTAGCTCTTGGGAGTGTTGAAACAATTTCAGTGCTTTAAACTTCAGATTCAGACTTCATGGTCTGCATGAAGGGTATAAAGTGCTTCCATTAAAAGCAATGGGCTATAGGATAGTCCAATAGACCTATTAGATTCCATTACTGTTCTCAAAAATACCTTGATATATCAAGAATTCTTAAAAATAAAGCAAGTGTACAATTTCTTGTTTCTCAGATCATAATTTTTTCCCAAAAATCTTTTTTATTTTCCAAAAATCTTACAATTATTTTTTTTTTAAAAGAAAAAATGGAAATAAGGCATTCATTGTTTTTGAACTAAACACATTAGGAGTGAAACATAAACTGTCCGTTTCAGGGGAGCAGAGGGCAAGGGAAAAAAAAGGGATTTTTTTTCCTAAAGTAATAAGGCACACCGAACGCAAAGTCTATTGTGAACACTCCAGGTGGACAAATTTCTTTTTGCTGTCTTGTATACAAACCCTATGATAATGATTGTTAACTTTGTTATAGCACACTTTAAATCAATAACACACCATAATTCTCTAATAAACTAAGAAAACAGCATATGTTCTCTGTCACCTGTTAAACAGATGGCAAGAAGTGTAAATTCATTTATTTGACTTTCTTTTTTTTATTGCTTTGGGCATCTTAAATTTAAATAATCAGATTCAAACCACTAGTTTCAATCTAAAACAGGCATGCTTTGGAGAAAGGAAGGATCCTTTTTCAAAGGAAAAAAAAGGCTCTGGTAAACAGTAAGCAATTAGCCACAACATGCTACCAGGGATTGTTTAATTGAAGCTGCCATACTAAATTAACCAGATACATGCCCTTGGAAGAACTAGTAAAGCAGAATTACTTGCAGATGTTTTCAATTATTCTGTATGAAACCATGTGCTGCTGCTTTGATTTTTTTATTTGTTTTTCCGCTCCAAGGAAAATCAAAATGCAAAACAAACTAATGCGGTCCTTCTTTCTCCCTAAATGGTAAGACTTGAGTGATTGCATATTAGCTGCCAAAATCTCTCTGGGCTTCTCAGTGAAACTCTCCATGGATAGATTCACGAGACACAAGTACCTTACAGTTCTTGTCTGACCTTAATGCCCATCCTATCAAGTTAATCTGCCCTAGTTTCAAGCTTTAAAGAGCAATTATGACTTCTTAGCTTTACATGTCCCATAGATCATTTACTGTGGGAAGCATCTGGAGAACTGTAAACCAGTTCATAAAGGAGTAGGGAAAATGTCCTTGCTGCCACATCCAGAATGAGTGCTTCAAGTATAGAGAAGCTATCTCCCAGCACTTAGCCAAAGATTTTTTTGATTCCTAGTTAGAACTGTTCTTTGAATGGTCTTGCAGTCTTGTCTCTGAGTTTCCTCACTTCGGCTTTTTGGGTTTTGTTTTTTGATCTGTAGATACCATGTTCAGGAACTTATTATCTTACGAGTTCTGAAATATCATGTGAACTAAATTTGTGGGCCAACAACAAATTCTCCATCCCTGAGGACAGTTTGTAATTAAACAATATAAGTCTGCACTAAGGGTAGATTAAGTGCACAAAAGCAGACAGTAAACAAAGAAAAGGATCTTACTTGAATAAGTCATCAATGAGATGAGCTCAAATCTCATTATCATTTCTTTGGAAACAAAAAAACCCCTTAAACTCATTAACATTGGTTTAGCTGGTACCTAGAAAGGTTCCTGCAGCCTTATTTGAAGTACCAAAGTCCCCTAGCTTATGTCCCAAACTCTAGGCAGCCCAGTAGATAGATATTCTAGGTCATCCTCTGGGGCACCAAACTATCTCTGTACACCACCGTAATTTGTATAATTTAAGGCTAGGCACCCGAAATCCAGTTATTCCAACACTGAACTTTTCTTTTTTGTACACATAATTCCCAGCGTAGACCTTGAACACAGGAGTAGAGGGGCCATTGGCTGAGAGCACTGTGTGTAGCACAGAATCTGAGGCATATAGGGCCAGCATGGGATGTGACTCTGTAACTCTGTTATATGAGCACTCTGCAGGTGGATCCTGGATTCTTCATCCATTCTCAGCCTTGTTCTGTACATTGTCTAATGGATATTAGATACAAAACATCCAGAAAAGTCTAAAACTTTATACGAAAATAAGTAAAATCTTGCACCATGTTTGCTCAAATGAAGAAGAGATCATATAAAATTGGTACCATAAACAAGATACAGACTCCTTAACAGGCACTTGACAGGAGTGCCAAAGAAGGAGTTTATTTGTTATTGGCTTCTCTTCTAGTCAGTGGTGAAAAATTGGTACTTCCAGCAAAGAGCAGGAATTCACCCAGAACAGATATTTACATAAACACAAGACAGGCATGAGGCAGGCCTGGGATGGGGCATAAGCTTGACCCCATAAAGCCTATGTTCAGGGTGCTGTGTAGACTCACCCAATATGACTCAGAGTATCAGACTGTAACAAGACATTAAATTTATTATTTTAAAACATTAACAAGGTCAGGTGGTTCTAAAGTATCTGTAAGAAGGTAGTACCTAAGGAAAAAAGCATCCTTCAATTATCTATTTAATATATTGCTTCCTGTGACTCAAGAAATATGTAGGCCCTATCTCTAGAACAAAAGTATATATAGAAGTATATATAAAAGTATATATGCCAGAAGGTTGCGCTGCCATTCAGTGGGACCTGGAGAGGCTGGAGAGTTGGGCGGAGAGGAACATGATGA
>NW_009258616.1:1165921-1187086 GCF_000687185.1 Egretta garzetta | reverse complement strand
CTCTGCCCTGGTGAGACCCCACCTGGAGTACTGTGTCCAGTTCTGGGCTCCCCAGTTCAAGAAAGATGAGGAACTCCTAGAAAGAGTCCAGAGGAGAGCAGCTAGGATGATAAAGGGACTGGAGCACCTCCCCTACGAGGAAAGGCTGAGAGAGTTGGGCTTGTTCAGCCTGAAGAAGAGAAGACTGAGAGGGGACCTTATCAACACGTACAAATATCTTAAGGGCGGAAGTCACAAGGATGGAAGCAGTCTGTTTGCAGTGGAGTCCAGCGACAGGACTAGGGGCAACGGGTGCAAGCTGAAACATAAGAGGTTTCAGTTGAATATGAGGAAAAACTTCTTTACTCTAAGGGTGACAAAGCACTGGAACATGCTGCCCAGGGAGGTTGTGGAGTCTCCTTCTCTGGAGATTATTCAAAGCCCACCTGGACGAAGTCCTGTGTAGAATGTTCTAGGAGAACCTGCTTTAGCAGGGGGGTTGGACTGGATGATCTCCCGAGGTCCCTTCCAACCCTTGCAATTCTGTGATTCTGTGATAGTATTAGCCTTGCTCCAGAATCATATGTCTCATAAAGGTAAAGAATGGTAAACAGTGATGGTCAGTGATTTTTAATGTTAAGAATAATGATCAGTATATGTTCTGTCCTACAACCAACATGTAAGTATGAAAAGATCAGGTGACTTCCTGTAGAGTTATAGAGTGCCCCATTGCTTAGCAATACATCTGCACTCTATGTGTTGTCAGCTTAGGTTTTCAGACGACTTACCACACAATTTCCTAAGCTTCTGTGGGTTTAAGTTTATCCTTCATGCTATTTTAATGTAGCTTTGTGGACTTCAATTTCCTTTGAAGATTTTACAGAAGTAAAAGTATTACCCAATTGCATTAAAAATATTAGTATTTGCAGACTGTGGTTTTTTCTTGCAGTCTGGAAGCAACTCTTACAAAACAGGAAGCCATTAACTGCCATGAACATTTATATAACTGTGCAGATATTACATGGGATACTTATAAGGCATTTACTGATGGAGATAAGGAGTTTAGAAGCTGATTCTGGTTATGGAAATACTGACAGCAGCACTATTTTCTTTGTTAACATCACAAGAACTTATAAAAAATTGAGAGAGAGAAATCTACACTTTAAGGCCAATTGTGAAGATTTTTAGAGCTTGCAGTTATAGGGAAGCCCACAAAAAAAAAAAAAAGTGCCTCATACAAGTTATAAATGTGGGCAAGCTTAATTGCTTTTCCAATTCTGAAGATTCACAGCTAAGGCATGGCCTGTCCCTGGCTCCCCTGACCTTCACTTTTAGGAAAAATAGGCAAATTGATGTCAGCGAATGAAGCAGTGGGGATGAAACACAAGCAGCCATTGATGAGACCTGGGAGATTTATGACTTGAAGGTGACTGGAATTTAACCTGAAGGTGAGGTATTCACTGCAGTGGAACAGTGCTAAAGACTCTTGCTAACCTGCCCTGCTCAAAACATTGGCATCTGCATCCCCTGCACTAATTTAACCTTCTGAGTGGCTGGAAGATTTAGTCCCTTGTTTAGCACTTTCCATTGAGCTGTAACAGAAGCTTTGAGATTGCTATTCACAACCATTTTCATGTCATGGAAGATTACAGCTGGAGCAGTAACTATGGTCTACAAGCTTGCATTTGTGATCTGTTCACTCACAAGGGATCCCTGAGTAAAGCCAGAAAGAAACAGAAATGCAAAGCCAGACCCAATTTCAAAGAGGAAGAGAATGGCAAGCTTACAGCAAAAGACAATTTAAAAAAATATGCCTTGAAGTCAAAGAAAATCCAGAGGGAAAAGGGAAGCCTAAAGTCAAGCCAAAGAAAAGACCATGTAGATCAATGAAAAGAAATATACGGTGTTTGTAGACAGCCAGATGATCATGGGGCAGCGCAGTCCTCCTGGCGGATTCTGAGGTTGAAATAGCTTGCCCTTTCCTTCATTAAATTTCTATCAAGGCACTGTCAGGGTCCAGAATATTGTTAAGTATTCCTAAAGTTAAGAGACCAAACAGACAAGAAAACACACAAAAAAATAAGAGTCTTATGACCCCCGGATATTTAATGCTTGTGACCTGAGCCTGTGAGCATCCAGTGTGCTCCTGTTCTGAAGGATGTTTGTGGTACTTGTTTACACCAGATTTCTGTTGTGTTTAATGTCATGTTTCCGGAGTCCTCTGGTAGTTTGGAAGAGCCAGAAAAGAAATTCCAGTCTTGCTCATATTTGGTGCCTATCTTGGCAAGGTGAAGGAGAAGACAGCCTTCCTCTGAGCATTCTAGGTTTGCCACAGCTGGAGATAAGGTTTAGGCAAGGGGTGCTGAGGCATATGGTGGCAGTTGGTTCCTATACTACTCATTAGACTACCATGTTCAGGATTTAACCTGTAAACCTATCTGGAGCCAGAAGGTATTTTTTTTCAGGTCAGACAGGAACCTTGCTTTTCTTTGTAGCATGTCTGCCTCATAAATCGTCTAATAGCAGTATTTAACAGATTTGCAGTTATTGCAAAAATTCAGGACATTGGATTCTTCTTATTGCTAGCAACTAGACACAGTGAACTGAGAGGAAGCATCTTTCCTGATCATGTATACATTTCTAAATGCCTGAAGATGAAGCACTAAACTTTGAGGCACCAAATGCCTTTTCCTGTCTCTACTCCTTCTCCTTATGTACCCCTTAACACTGGTTCTAAATTCCCAGTAGTTTGCAAAAGGGATTTAAAATAGTGTGGGACAAATTTGTGGCAAATCCATCCTTGTAACACCTCCTCTTCCCAAATTTGACTGCATTTTAAGACTGACAAAATCCATTTTAGGTATTGTCAGTTGACTGGCTTAATAGTTTGAGAAACAAATTTAGCAAAAATTCTTTCTTCTGATGAACAAACTCCAGGTTTGCATAGCCAAGCTGTGTGTAATCCATCCCCTACAAAGCCAATAAAGACAAAAAATAACATTTCTCTAGTGACTGCTCCCAAGAAGGAAGGAGGAGCTGAGAGTAAGTAGCTGCTGCTCCTACTGATCCCCATTTTTGGCACAGCAGAAACACACATTAGGAATCCTCCTCAATAGGGTGTAAAAGAAACAAGAGTTTTCAAACTCAATGTTCCTGTCCTGCCAAATATTCACAGAAACTGCTGGCAAAATATGTGCCTCCTCCCATTTCACAGGTGGTCCACAGAGAGAAAGGCAATCTTCTCCAAGAGCTCAAGCGCACAGGGCAGAATTGACTTCCCACAATCACCCAGAGCAAAGCCTTACAGGGTACGAGACAGGAGGGTAACTGAAAATAGGAAGAAGACTGGAAAGGGCAAGCTATGAGATCCCTTCTGATTCTGTGGTCCCCAAAGGAAAAAATGACAGCATCTAGAGAGAATCGCCCACATTAATTTCTGTAGAATTTGTTGGCCCAACTCCAGTGAAGGAAGACAAACCCTTAGATTTGCCCTCCTTTCAGTAAAAGCAAGGTTGTCTCCACTGCAAATGTGTATATATATATCCCCCCCCATACATATATGCTAAGGTGGGGCATGGAGACAAACACAGGGTCCCAGTTAAATCCCCAGCAAGTCAGTAATACGTTTTGGATTTGATTGACATTGTTCACCGAGGAACGTATCACCACCAAAGAACCTAGCTATTAAAATGTGAAGTGTTCCAGCTTCTTGCAAGTTCAACAATTACTTAATAGTCCCAAGAATTTAGGGCATTTTTTCAGGTTATGTTAAGTCAACTGAAGTGTCACATGCTGTTAGCTCACTTTAGATCTGATCTTATATAATGCTACAGTAAAGCATATCCTGGTAGGAGACATCAGAAATAAGAACTAGAAGCACATGGCTCTGTGTCCATAACTCAAAAAAAATTTGCCCATAGGCTCGTAACAATGGGCATTTTCAGCCATGTGTATGCTGAGCAGCTTGCCAAATCCGATTGCCTGGCAGCAGCTTAATAATTCAGGTTTTGTAGGGTTATACATGCACTATTAAAAAGTGTCAATAAATCCATAAAAGCAGGGCTCAGTATTCCTCATTCTTAATTTATTTTCATTAGTGTCTGAAATGTGACTTTCTTTTACAGCATAACTGGATATTCTGGTTGTAAGAAGGTACACTCAGAGCTATTGTTCCTGGAGAGCATACTACTGCTGCCAGTGTTTGTGCTCATATGATTTCTCAATGGTCAAAATTTTAAAGCATGAATCTTGGCACCAAATGGCCTGTGTAAACATTTGACACTGACTCTGAACCTTCTTAACTTTCACCATCATTTCAACTTCATTTGCCCTGTTATAGCCGGGAAGAGTGTGTAGATGTCCTCATCATACTTGTGTACTTCATGTCAGACAGAGATCCCTGAGGTGGTTCTGGAGAAGCCAGTGAGTCCACATGATACAGCATGGCACAGAGTAGGCTGATGTAGCCACTTTCATATGGTGAGATAGCATGTGGATCCAAGCTGCCTTGGTTGGACAGGCAAACTCTGCCCTCCTCTGTGTTCTGCTACTGTAGTTCACACAGTCAGTTCAGGTATCTGCTATTAGATACTATCACCTAGACACCTCCAAAATTTTATGCAGGGATATTTACATTACTCTACATGTAATGTAACAGTGGTGGCATCAAATTGTCATCTATTTTAAAAAAACTTCAATCAGTTAAAAAAACAGAAAACAAAACCTTTGGCCTTGCCTGCTACTTGGACATGCAAAAGTAGATGATAAAAGAGTAAAAAGATACGCAAATGATCAACCAGAACTATCTATTGAGCAATATGACAAAACCCTTCACATTTTCCAATCAGATTTCCTCAGAGAGCCCAGCTGAAATTGTTTCAGGTACCCCTATTTAACTAGCCACTAACTCACTGGCCAGGCTAGATGTGATGAAGTACAGATTTCAGTGTCTTCTGCTGACCAACATCTTCCTTATCCTGTCCTCGTCTGCCACACCTTATATTAAAGGTGAAAAAATGATCCCTGTGGAAATCAGCATAGGAATGGGTGTCCTCCATGTGGAAAGTCATGTGGTGTTACTTTTTTGGGTATTAAAGAGACTGGAAATGAACCATTCGCCTGCATATGTGTCTGTTCCAAGGTGAATGCTTCTCCATGTCTTCTCCAAAGAATGTTGTCATCCAATCTGTTATGTCATATACTGGCCTGATTGCTGTTTTAGGAAAAGCCAGATATAGAACCCTGTGATAGCCTGGGCATTGCTGGAGATGGACCACTGCTATCTGAAGTAACATTGCTCAGAAAGGGAAGGTTAGGGAAAAAAAATAAACTGTGGTGTTTTGGAATGAAATGAAGTTTCTTAACACCGATTAGACTGTGATGTATTTCAGTTTGATTAACAGCTATCTCTCCTTGAGAATAGTATTAGCGGTCTCAGTGCTGTATCCATAGTCACGGGCTGATATTGAAGGGTTTTTTATGAGTGATTCAGATTTACCCCTGTGCTTGCAGAAAAGCTGATTGTGCAGTTAAGTTAGGCTCTGTCCAGTTTGTCATCCTCTGTTTCTGTTTCTGTTGTTCCGGAGAAAGCATCATGGATGCAGGTGAGCTTTTCCATGCAGTGGGATGAGAACTCTCTTCAAGAAGAGGAGCTTGGTTGTAAGACAGATTTGAGGTGGTGTGGGGAGATTAGTCACCCTGCTGTCTGGAACACTTCTGCTAACTGAGTTTTTGCAAATCTTGCTGTAGAGGGGATGGATAACTTCTTGGTCTCTCCAGAGGGGTGACAGAGCAGGAGAATGATGGTGTTTGAGATGGTCTCCATGCAAACACCAAGAATGGGCCCTTTCTTCTTACTGACTTGCACATTGCCCAACTTACCATGCTTTTCCCCACTCTATCCATTCCTCTACAAGTTCGTCCTTATTCCTTCTTCCAAACAGTTTTGCCTATGGTGACCTATTCTTATCCCAATGTCTTCAATTCTGCTTCTGTATTTCTCTTTCCGGTCCCTCCAGATTTTTCCTTCCACCAGGAAAGTTCCCTGGGTGAGCTGTTAGATTGCTCACAACATGTAGGGCTGGAGCATTGGGTAGGACTAAGTACAAAGAGTACCAGGACCAAGCCTGAACATCTGAGGAAGAAGAAAGACCCCAAGCCACCAAGGCCCCCCACGCAAGGAAGGTCTGCAGTGATGGGCAGGGTGAGTTCCTAAAGGTGTTTTTTTAGTCAGTTCAGTAAAAGCAATGCTTTTAATATCCAGTTCCACAGAGACAGATGGAAAAGTAAAGCCTTGGTCTCCATTTCTCCCATGTCAGAGTAGGTCTTCGCTGCTCCTTTGGCATCCAGCTCCATCTTTTTCCTTGAACATGCAGTTGTCTTATTCAGGTTAGTACAGTATTACATGCTTTAATGTGCTATGTGTGGTTGAGCTAGTTAAGCAATGGGAAGCACCCAACTGTGTAATACAAGGCTCTACCCAAGGAACATCGTACAGCAGCGCACAGACACGCTGCTACTGCCAAACCCCTGAGTTTCCCTCATGTTGGCTTTCTCTTGCTTACTGTTTGTCCCATCCTTAAGGAGACATTTATACTGTATGCAGTACTATCACATCTAAGCACCGTCTCTCTTTCGGAAAGAGGGGAGGTGACAGGAGGTTTCTTTTCTGAAGGCAGCCATTCTTGTCTCTTCCAATAATGCCCTTCAGATCATTTCTCTGGCCTGAGGAAGCTCACAAATACTGCAAGAAAAAGTCATCTCTGTCTATCTTACTTCAGGCACTTTCACCTGCTGCTGCACTCTGATTTTATTTGATTTTGGTAATTGCTCTCTCCCCCTGCCACCATTGTTCACACATGTAGTCCTTTTCTTGCTTTTACTGTTGATTGACAGGTTTACCAGAAAAGGTCATCACAAGAAGAGAAACTAATATCAGGCAATGGCAAGTCCCCACATTTTCCCTTTTGGCTTTTTTCTTTTTTTTTTTTTTGTTTCATGCAGTGCTTAGGTTACAAGTGTGAGGAATGAGTGCTTTAAAGCAGCAATAAGCAATAGATTGATGGCATTCTGTGTTCTTGTATGTTTTTATCCTCCTGCATTCCCTGTGGGGATTGCTTTTCTGCTCTTTTTGTCAGCTTTGGTCCCTAAGACCTTAACATGATTTGGACAAAACCTGTTGGTTTAGGTATCATCTAATTACAGAAGCACTGGTAAGAATAGAGCAGAGTTTATGTTCAGCTTGTGTAAGTTCCTCATAGACCTGTTTTTTCTAGATCACCACCCAGTGTATTATCCAGACTGCCACTTGGCAATTTCTTGTTGCGGTCACTTGTGTTTAGTTTTGGTTAAACCCATTTTTCATTTAAGAGTTAACAGTTTCAGTTGCTCACCTTAAACAACACTTCTAGTTTGCCAAGGTACTTGATTGCTGTACTTAGTTATGATTTCTGTATAACTCAGCTGTTCATTACAGCCAAGTGAGATGATTCAATTTTCTTGCTGATACACTGAATTCTTGTTATAGCAGGAAACAAACATTTTCTTGGTAAGCTAAACTCATTTTTTACGGTGATGAATGACTCACTGAGAAATCATTCTTGACAGTGGCTGCAGCCATTTTTAAACACTTTTTCTAAGGGAGGAAGACTTTGTTTAGTTGTTTTATTTTATGGTACAGGCCAGCACATCTATGAGTATTATTAACATTTTACATCCTCTAGAAAGGAACTGTGGCATCCATACTAATATCACAGGATCTCATTTTATTTCCCATGGCAGCTAGCAGGACATTTTGATCTCTTATTAGGTAGAGAAAGCACATTTCTTCCAAGGTGAATTTACCAGTTCACAAAAGAAAGAGTAATACCCACACTTCATTAAGTCAGTCTTAATTACCTTGCACATACAACAAGCCCTTTCCCTCTAAGGGGATGTAGGTAAATCCTTACTGCTAACAACTGTGGGGTGAATGCCAAGAGTTGTCTGAGACTGAAACTTCTCTACAGTGTCTGCAATATCAATATTTCTCTTCACAGGCTAAAAATTTAGAGGATTGTTTAGCCATCTTTTATCCAGCAGTGGTTTCGACTCTGACATTTTATGTGCCAAGTCTTGGCTCTCAGATGAACAGCCTACGCCTCTAAAATATAAAGCTAATAGCAAAGATGCTGATGGATCTTGCTTTGTCCTACTACTCTCCTTATACTGCTTCTTATGCATGTGCCAATGTGTGCTAGGCCTGCATAGAGGAAAAAAAAAGATTCTGCAGCTGTAAAAAGACTGTGCTTTAGAGGTCCTTTTCAGGCAAACACATGCATCGCTGTATAATCTACACCAGGAGTATTTCCATACCTGTTTGTAAGATCAGGGCTGTAAAATCTGGCCATGATTTTTCAGGAGTACCTGTCAATTTGAAATTACTCAGTTTTTTATTGTCCCTCTCCAGGCCTCTTGAACCGAGCTGAGAGGAACACAATCAGACAGAATTTCAAGTGGCTGGGCTGAAATAATCAGAGGTGAAAATCCGAGAGTCACCAGTTGCCACTGTGCATCTAACACAACTGTAGCACAGGTGAAACTTGCCATGCCTCCAAATTCAAAGAATGCCAAACACTTTCTATTTTAATAGACAGTTTTCAAACACTTCACCAAATATGAGTCACTGAAGGAAGTGGCAAGAGGAGGGTGACCATAAAATCAGGACAGGGAGAGAGAAAGGGAAATTTGGACTGTTTTAAGCACAGGACAGAAGAATAATGAAGCCTGAGATGTGATGAGAAGGGATTTAAAAAAAGGAGCTAGAAGTAAGTAGATGGAGTCACACATGTCAGAGAGCAAGAAAAAGAGCAGAAAGGGGCAGCAGGGCTAGGATTTAGACTGGAAACCAGAGGACAGGAGGGACTTTGCCAACAGGCTCATCCTCTGCTCCAAAACCTAAAAAGGCACCTTTACCCTGTTGTCAACAGAAACACAATTTTAGAGCACAGGTTTCAACCTTCCCAAAGCTAATTTGCAGAGAAAACTTCCTATTTCATACCCTAACTGTCTGGTACCATTTATTCTATTAGCTCCAAAGGCTCCATAGACATCTGCCACTGGAACTAATTTGTCTACCTTCCAGTTGTAGAGGCCAGTATAATACTAGATGATGTAATTTCACCTTGTCATTTTCTCAAAAACTACGAAATAAAAAAAAGCTATATTCCCAGAATATGAAGAAAGCAGAACAGCATGCTCAGCCAGTTAAGAAGGTCCAGATGATTTCCTTGAGCAACCATACACATTACGGTAGACAGAAATTAGATGATTATGCGTTACCATTATTTGTGTAAGATGCCTCCTCTATCCTTGTTTAAACTACTCATACCAATTCAACAGCAGGTCTTCAATATTTTGGTTTTCCTATAGTTATTTCCCCAAGCCTTATTTAATGCTTACTACTCACCATTTCTGAAGACAGAATAATTAATTACCTCACAGGTTTTTTTTATGGCTGTTATCACTGAAGAAACAAGGTGTTACCTTTCCTTACACTGCTATGTGGGAGGAGGTAGGGAGAGGGTTCATTTTCCCTTGTTTACTTCAGAATTGTGGCTCAAACTAAGGTTAAAAACTATCTACCAGTAAGGACTATTTGTCTGAGATACCTGCAGCCTGGCTTTTTAGCCTGCTTAACAACTCCAGATGTGAAGCCCAGCTCCCCTTGACTGTAACTGGGAGTGCTCAGCAGGCTCACATGGGTGAATAGAAGATGAGGAACATAAGTTTGGAGACATCTTGTTATAGTTTGGCCTATCACCATGTGTTAAGTCTCTCGTAAAGGCAGGAGTGGAGTTCCATTCTGTAAGGAAAAGTTCAAATATCTCAACCACGGCCACGTTGTAGGTGCCTCATCTACAAGATTATCCTTGCTGTTTCTGATGTTCTCAGCTTCATTCATTATGCACCTAAACTTCTCCACAACTGAGGCAGGGATCTGGGAGAGCAGGTTTCTCACTTCTCACTCCTGATCTGTTCCTAGAGAAGAGCCTAGTAGTGTACACTGTTTGGAGCAGGCCTCCTGGAAAAAAAGAAACATTTGTGTAATTAAATATCATATTGATCTACATACAACTGTAATTCTGTTGTGTCTGCTTTTACAAATACTCAACTTTGCCATTCAACCAATCCTTTATTTTGTTTTCCATAGAACCAAATGCAGAAGAATGCAAGACTATTTCTGAGTGTTTATATAAATTATGCACATCTCCTATTTCTTTTTTAGCTAAGCATGATTTCAAAGAATCTTCAAGATTACATTACATTCAAAATATAATATTGGACTAATATATGCCTTATCAGTGTCACTGCACCATATGCACCTCCCACCATTCCTGAAACCTGCCTGTGTTTTCTTTCTCTTGCCTTTATGCTTTCTATATTTTTCTGTTCTCATTTGAAATACCAAAATATCTACAGCAGCTCCTCTTACTCCAGAACATCAGAGCTTTCACATTGGATGGTCCACCCCATTTTTTGGTGGCAGTTTTCTCTTGACCACGTTCAGTGCGTGGCAGAGTGCTGAGCATATATTTCTCAAGTCACATAAATACTCCACGTTCATTAACACCAAGCACTACAGGATAATTGCATCTGAAGGGATGCTGAGCAGTTTTGCAATGGACATTACAGATGCTTTATCTCATCACAGCCCAGTAGACCTCCACATGATCTGTACTACTGTAACCACTTCTGTGTAAATGTCGCTCTAGCTTCTGCGATGGCAGTGCCTGTGGAGCTTAGGGGAGGTGTCTTAACCATTTTTCCAGTTTTCTGAAACCTTTTTGCTCTGTATTGTACTCAAGGCCGTCTCTGTCTCTGTCACAGTTTCCAAATCTGAGAACCGGAAAAGTTCTCATTGTCGAGCAAGAGGAAAGACACATGCAGGCTGCAGGAGAAAGCCAACATGTGACTGTTGTAGCAATATAAGACTTCTCCAAAGTAGCCAACAAGTCCATTCTAACAACAGTATACAAGTCTTTGCCTTATTCAGAGTTTTCTCCTGTGTGATTGTACGTCAAAATTGGCAAGGACAATCTTTGTGTGGGAGTATTGTGGGGGTTTTGAATTAAATCGTTTGAATTCCTTTTTTTTTTCACATTATTTTTATTTTCCAGAAGAGTAGGTGGGGAGATAGTCAAGCTGGATGGAAAAGGTGCTACTGACTCATAAGGATGAGAAATAGCCAGCCTTAAGAAGGCATTCTGGATTTATGCTTGCTGATTCATAACTTCCTACATACATGTGGGGAAAAAAGTGTGGATTCTGCCCTGAGCTATAATCTGCAGGAAACCCGCCCTCCCTTCACAAAGTGAGACACTAGTTTCAAAACTGTAGGAGGACTTAACTTCAACTCCCAGAAGAAGTTCCCATGAAAAATATTTGTAATAATGGCCTGAAAACACTGTTTCCAACCATCAAGTCCTACTTTCTCTGCTGTCACAGAGAAGTCCAAAACCAGTTAAAGCTCAAATTTCCCAGTTAAATCATAAGGTAGAAGAAATGTACTAATCAAACAAATAACAGAAGACAGTTGAATAGGAAAGTCACTAAGGGTTTTGTAGAGAATGGCTTTTCCTTTTCCATGCAAGTGCTACTAGATCAGTTCTTTCTGTTATGTCCCAAGTAATTAAATAAGACAATACAAGGAGAACATGAACAAACCCAAGAAGAACAACAAAAAGAAGACAATTCAATAAGTGCAACAAGTGTTTCATTTCAAAGGGAATTAAACCTTTATTTATATCCAAACAATGTATTGATTAATTATGGCTGCATGGAGCCTGAAGAGGGAACATTCAGTAGGGGGGAAAAGAAGGATTTTGGAGAAAATTGAAAAGGCTCCCCTTCTCACTGCTCAAAACTAAATGTGTATTGCAGATTGTGTGAAACATGAGTAGCTGCAGATCTAATCTTCCCTTACTTCTTATTCCCTGAATATGGCTGCACAGTGGACATATCCAACCTAAGGCACTGCCTCGATAGTGTGCAAGATATCCCTGAGCTGGAAATAAAACCAAGATATTCCCGATTTCTAACACCATGGACAAAAAGTCAGATACTGTGCCTAACACATTACAGGCATAGCCATTCAAACTGAAGTCAGTTCAGTGTTTTGAAATCAGTTTCAACCATATAATGTATGCCCATGGGAGCAGGGAAAGTTAAATCTAGACAGTTGTAAATAAGTACTATGAAATTATTATATCCTTTTCCAGGACTCTTACATTCACAGGTTTGAGCCTTCTCATATTTCTGATTCAGGCCAGCATGAGGATCAGAAAAGGACAATAATAACAGCAGTGAAAGAAAGAGTTGTATTTAAGACATTGAGATGCTGGAGAGATTTTATGTAGCTTGTGCTGGCAAATTCAAGACAATTATTACATAATTTAACCAGAATCATCCTCGACTAGGGAAAACTCTATGAAGCAATAATGTGAGCAACGGAAAACATTTGACATTGGTGGAATTATAGGAATGAATGAAGCAGAATTTGGCTCAAACTGTTTAAACACAGTGCTGCCACGGCAAGTGATTACACAGGGCACAGTGGACTCTACAGTCAAATTCACAGTCTTCTTTTTACCAGTTTGTTTTACTCAGAAAATACTGTTTTTCCAACTGTCCTTCTTGGCAAGCTTTGCTGGCATTTAGAAAGCAAACAGATGAATATTGGGGTGATAATGGCCTCCAGGCAGCAGAAGAGGTTATAGTCAGTGGAGGTGCCCTCATCCCAGGAGCCTTTGGTGGGCTGAGGCATGTCCTGATGCTCCAGATGGCTGTCACCCTGAAGAGAATTCAGTGTTAGCTGGATAAAATACTACAGCTGGAATTGTTATCCACACACTTCCTAACACCTGAGCCGCTTCCTGGTGTGATGCTTGCCCTTGCACCAGCCTTGGATGTCCTAAGGTCTAAGGAAACCAATGGGTCATGGACAGGCATTGGCCACTGCCACCTTACAGGGACATGGGGAACAACCACCACACACTTCACCAGGACATGGACACACATTAGGCACTTCAATGAGACATGGGCACCTACCAGGAAATTCATGGGGGCATGGGAACCCATGGGACACCTCACAGCCTTGGATGACTGTTCTCTCCTGCCTCATGTCTCACCATGTATGGACAGCAGCACTCACTTGCACTGCTGCCTTTCATGTTGCCAATCCTCTGGATGCATGCTCTAGCTGGAATTGAACAGGGAGCAAGAGAAGGCTTTCCTCTTCTTGCCTTTTTCTCATGCCTTATTCTTGGAGTGCTGGTGTCAGAGGTCTTTCAGGTGGAGGGGGTAGTCATTCCTCAGGTTCCTGACCAGCAGCACAGTGTTGGCCTCCAGCTGGCAGACCATGTCATAAGTGATGAAGGTGCCCTTTCCTCAGCAGTCTGTCCCCATGGAAGACGAGGCTGGCAATGCCCTTCCCTGGAAATGACAAGGCCAGGGGCACAATGAAGCAGGTGGTGGCTTCAGGGACTGAGAAGTGTCCTGCTGAGGTTGGCTTCCTCAGGAAGAACTCCAGGACTGCTCCAGGCAGCACATTAGGCTGAGGAAACCTCCAGCAGGGCCCATGTCATGCTGGGGGCTTCCAGAGAGTTTCAGCCTTGTAGCTTGATGCATCCATAAGGAAGAGGCAGAGGACCTCTCAGGGCCTGCTGAGGCTTTCTTTCCTGCGTTGGGTTTTGTTTTTTCATTGCAAGCCTTCTTACCAAGGCTGTTGTGGTTCCTGGCTCCCCACAGCTTGGTCCCTTCCTGTGTCTGATCTTGATTTCTCACCTGTCCCTGAGGTCTCTTCACATTTCTCCAGAGGCCAAATTCAATCCAAGCCATGCAGAGCAGCCGCATGGTTTCCCAGGCCCTGCAAAACAGCCAGGTCACGTCTACCTGGGCAAGGTAGTCCCAAAGCTGGTCCAGACGATAGGGCAGGTCAGAGGCTATACTCTCTGCACCAATGGACAGTTGCTTCAGGTCCTCAGGAGAGACATCCCTCCTGACCCTGAACCTGACCTAGCCATGGGGGCTGCAAAGGCCAATGCTGTTGGTCCATTTGGAGGCCATGCTGTCTGTGACAATGGGTGATTGCTTCAGGCACTCAGGAACAACATCCCTCCTGACCCTGACCCATTCGGGGAGGATGCAAAGGCCAAGGCCACCAAGGAACAGAGAAACCATCTAGAGAGCCATGGTCAGGGAGAGAACTGGGCTGAGCATCATTCTGGTCTATCCTGAGGAAAAAAATCTTGATCCAGAGTTCAAGCAGTGACCACCAGGGCTGAGTGGCTGCCCCATGTGTCTGCACTCGCAAGGGTTGATGAAGTGAAAAGCCACAGGTCAATGTCATGCCTGGCCCTCTGATGTCCAAGGCCTTTCCCCAGCCACCCAGCAAGCAATGAAGGCTGAGGTGGAGCTAGGGAGGACCTGTGTAGGTAGATTTTGAAGCCTGCTGCTCCCTCTGCTATGCCCACAAGTGGACGCTGAGCCCAGCAGGAGAGTGGGACTGAGCCCTACAGGTTTTGGGCTATGCCCTGAGCTTCTCAGCAGGGAGCTATGCCCAGAGCACTATCCAATCTGTGTTCAGTGCTGTGCCCCAGTTGGGCAGCCATGACATGGTTCTGGTCAAAATTCTCTTGGGGGCAAGTGGCAGCCCATGTTAAGAGGAAAGCCAAAAATTCACACTTGGTTTGACAAAAGTCTTAACTGTTGAGCATTAGGAATGTGATTAGTCTAGAATTATTCCTGGAGGGACATGACCCACAGGGTCCTGTGCATGCACTGGTCACTGCCACCTCACTGGAACATGGGCATCCTCCACAGATCCTCACTGGGACATGGGCACCCTGTCAGGATGTGGAGTGCTCCTCTTGGGACACAGGCACCCACATCCATGACCCATCCAGGGTGGCTGCAAAGGGCAGTATTGGAAGCCTGGTGCTCCGAACCAATGGGCAATTGCATCAGGCCCTGTGAACTGTGCCCTCTACTCCAAACTCTTAGTGTGCCACATTGCGGAGCAGGTAGCCATTAGATGTGGGCAAGCTTGTCATGTACCCACTTTTCCTTTAAAGGGGCCCTGGGTGCCTGAGTACTTAGACGTGACTTAGACCAGAGCAGCTGCTGCTGGATGGCAGGCCCGTGATCCCCTGGTGGCTGGTGTCACCTCCACTGTAGGCTGTTTCCTCCGAGGCTTGAGTGAGTTTTGTATGTGTACTTTGAGTTCCAGTTATGGTTAATTTGCTAAAATGACCTGATCTGCAGAGGATTTCTGATACTATTTTGTAAAAGGACCCAATCTGCAGAGGGTGCAGATTAAAATAAAGTTTTGATTGTAAAAACAACTTATGTCATTGTTCTACTGCATATCCCTAGTAAATCTGCCTGTCCCTATAGCACTGGGTGACAGAATTAATTAGTGTAGTCAGCAGGATCCTTGCGTTAGAATGACATCCGATTCCCCTGATAAATGGTATCTATTGCAAAAGGGGTTTATGGAAAATGGATGGCAAGATGCTAAGTGGGATAAGGAGAGACTAAAGGCAATAATCCACAATCTGAAAGCCATATGGAATGAATTCAGTAATTGGAAGGATATGTGTAAAATAAAGAAAGACAGAGGGAAGGAAAGGATGTGCTTGCTGTTAGCTGCAATATGGAAAACTGAGAACTAACAGGCTGAGAAGTTAGGAAAAGAAATTAGAAAGTGGAAGAGTGAATTTTCAACAAAGGATTGAGAGTTAAAGCTAAATTAAAGGCTGGCAGTGAGTCTGGGAAAAGGGCACATCTCAAAAAAACCAGTTAGTGCTACAGGGTATAGAGAAAGAAAGAAAACACTGTGAAAAGTTGTTGCAAGGTAGTGATCTAGACCCCATAAAAGTCTGCACACCTATGTATGATAGCGACTGGGGTGGAGGCATTTGGAATAAGTCAGATGGGTCTGATAAGGAAGTAAGTAAAGTTAGTGACTCTGTACCAACACAGCCCCTGATTAAACAAGAAATCACTCCTGATGACCTACTTGGAGATGAACTGCAGACACAGGTACTAAAGTTCATGATTTTAATACAGGTGATCTGCAAAAAATTCAGACAGTGTGTCAAGAACAACCTGGGGAATAAATAGTTGGTTGTACCAACTTTGATTTGACAGGGCAGGAGAAACTTCTATTTACAAGAGAGGCAGAAGATTTAGACCTAGGCCCTGGAATTTTCCTCACCCTCTGAGAAGATGCCACTCGGACCTTATGGACTCTATCGATTAGGTGGGAAAGAGGGATCTATTATCAAGACTGGGGTGAAGAATCCATGCTTTCTTGGCATGATGAATCACAAGGAGCATTGTTACAAGAAACTGTTGTAACATTGCATTTAGCCAAAGCCCAAAGTGATGAACCTAGTCCTTGGGACATTCCTGTTGCATTTGAGATCTGTTGAGAACGGGACCACGGGGACAGTAAAATTAGGTTTTATGCAGATATAGCAGGGGCTACCTGCAGAAATCTCCTTTCCACCAGTGTTCTGACAGAGCATTTTGCAAATGCAAGAACTAAGTAAGCACTGACAATTAGACCCTGATTGGTGTCAGGTCTTAATCAGCTTGGCCTGACCTGGAAGTTGAATGAGTGTTCCATGAGACCGATGGACTACTCCAATCAAACAAAACAAGACTGCTAGTGGATTTACCAACCAAACTGAGAGCAAGCAAGCCATGTGAAATGAGTGGTGGCACACCTGTCTAGATCAGGGGTACACTCGCAACTTACTTCATGTTTATAAATGACAGGATGAGAGGAAAAGTCCTCAAGTTGCACCAGGGTAGGTTTAGATTGGATACTAGGAAAAATTTCTTCACCGAAAGGGTTGTCAAGCATTGGAAAAGGCTGCCCAGGGAAGCAGTTGAGTCACCATCCTTGGACATCTTTAAAAGACATGTAGACATGGTGCTTAAGGTCATGGATTAGTGTGGACTTGGCAGTGCTAGGTTAACGGTTGGACTCGATGATCTGAGGGGTCTTTTCCCACCTAAATGATTCTATGATTCTACGAATACAAGTACAGAAGAGTCTTTGGGTCAAGTTCTGGTTTTAATTTCATCTGTGTAAAACTGTTACTCACAAGCTCTGCCTGAAAGCTAACTGAATCAGAAGGTCAAGTTTGGCCCGTGGGAATGGGAATTCAGAGCCATTATCGTCCCCCTGGAATATTACTGTGAAGTCTGCTGCAAGTTCTGCTGGTACTTTTGCAGTCCTCAAGTGGCTGCATTTTTTCTGGAGTCTGATAGAGTCTTGGCTCCTATCACCATTTTAATGAGCAGTCCTTTCCCGTATGTAATGACTCTTGGAGCAGCTAGAATAGAAACTTTGTTTGTTAACCACGCTGAATAGCTTTATGAATGAACACAGTGAGAAGGCTCTGTGGTACCACTTCTATTCTGCAGTTTCTCAAAACAGTGTTGCCATTGACAAAGAGGGAAGGTCAGAGGCAAAATGTGAGGTACAGATCAGGTTTGCAAGTTGTCACAATATCTAGGATTGTTCAAAGATGAGGTTTTCTTTCAGGCGTCTCTAGATAAGGAATTACCTTGTTTACTTTCATCACACCAGATGTCACCAAAGTAATTTTGATGTGGCTAACATGAAAGATTTACAGTGTAAAGCTGTGCCAACAAAACATTTGAAGAGCATAAGGGCCGCTTCAAAAATAGACATGGATCAATAGCTGCAGAGTTCATTAAGACAACAATTTCTTTATTACGTTAGGAAAAGGCACGATAGTTTCATTAGTAATAAAAAGAAGACTCCCTAAGAGTTTAAAGCTTACTGTATTAGTGTTTATATTACTCGTAAGGAATTGATATTTAGGCCTTTTTCTTGGCTTTATCCAAGTTGCTAGGTAACAAAGATGCCTGTGACACGCTAATCTTTAAGGATCAAGATGTAAGAAAATTATATCCAGCAAAGATATGTGTGAATGATTGTTCTTTTTTCAACCCTGCTCTAGGAAAAAGAGGAGCTGGGAGAACACAGTTTTAACAGTTCTTGGAAGAACTCTGTCAAGGTTATCGAGACCTCTGCCTGCTCCCCTCTGATGAAGATTCAACATCACATGACTGGAAGAATAAAGTTTTTTCTCATGTTCCCTGAAAGTGACTGAAACCAGCACAAAGGCAAATGACCACCCCATTTGCTCCTCTGTGGTGGGCACTGGGCTCCTGGTGCCCTGCCATTCTCCCAGCCACCTTTCCAACCCCAAGCACCTTGTCCCACCTGCCCCCGGCCATTCCCATGGGCTTGGTCCTGCTGCACCCTCGACCCGGGAAGCAGAAGGGATCACCAAAGTCAGGAAGCATGGCTGCAATTTTTCTCCCTAGTATCCAGCTGCCAGAGTTCAGCTTTGAGATTTACAGGTGAGGCAGGCTGCAGTGGGTTTTTCTTTCTCCCCCATGCTCTGGTGGGCTGTCAGTCACTCATCAAAGCAGACGAAACAGTGGCAGAAGCAGGTTTTAATGTCATCAAGCACAAGTCATTAACCTTAACTAGACAAGAGGAACAGCCTTCAGGGATCCATTGTTATCTCTAAAGGAGATGGAGGAAATGAAAATGTGACGTGTCTCTGTGGGGTCTGTAGATCTCCGAGTTCATTTCTTTTAGTGCCTTAGGAAAGGAAAACAAAGATGGATTTCAGCTTTTAGTGCTTTGCTACTAAGATTAATGGCTTGTAGCACTCATAACAACTGTGTTATTCTTGTAACAATAAGAATTATTATCTAATGGTTTTCTCATTGTGCTCCCCTTGTGCTCGCAGATTTGGTGTATGTGTTACAGACCTGCTTGGTTGGAGCAAGGATAACGAATGGTTTACTTGACAAATTCCAACATTCTGCTGGCAAGGAGCAAAATGCCTTTCTCAGGTAAAGGGATCAGCACAGTATTTTGAGGGCTAGCTCTTCCTCTGTTGATTGCTGGGACCTCATTCTGCTCCTTGTTCACATTGTTTACAAAGGTTTGCACAGAGAAAGGCAAACTGACTTCAGCAGACATTTCACCACTCAACTTGCACAGAGACATCAGCAAAGGCACCAGGCTAAGGCCATCTTTGAACAGTTTCCTGAAAATACTGAAATGTGAACTCTGTTGTGTCCTCATAATTGGTTGCCCTAAGAATTACACTACAGTTACAAAGATTTTTCTAATTCAGATAAAAAGAATTTGATCATTATTTTTTAGAACATCCTGTATATGAGGACCCATACCCACTTACATGTAAACAAAAGAAAAGGGGCAGGAGGGACTGAAGCCAGATCTTTTATATTTGTATCTGTATCATATTTGCAGAGATCCTTAGCTAAATACCTAGAAGATGTAACTTACAAAGTGCCAAGGCACATTAAGATGGGTATTGCAATTCCTGTGCTGTGTTTTACATGCCTGCTTCCCAGAGGGAAATCCCAAACCCAGAGTTAGACATTTACCTCCTCTAAGCAGCTGACATTCATTAAGATGAATCCCAGCTCTGATTAGGCAGTTACATAAATACAGCCAATTAGAAATTGCACAGAAAAGTGTCTCAGCTCACTCCCTTTTCAGAAGTTGAGTTCCCACTTCAGAGCTAACAGCAAGCAACTCCAGCCCCTTGGGATCTGGAGCCCACATCTTTTCTCCTACAGCTCCCTTTTCAAGAGCTGGGGAAAAAATTACTCTTTTTGTCTGTCTCCCTGCAGGAGTGTGAGATGAAGATCCCTCATCCCACAGGCTCTCACCTAGGAAGTGGGAAGCTGGAACATCGTTCTCTCCTACTCTGCCACGGCCAAAACCTCACCACCTTCCTCAGCTCCTTTTTCTCCTCTAGACCCCCAAAAGGTTCATTTAAACTATGAAAACAGCCATGACACTTGTGCTCTTGGGGAAATGCAGTCAGGGCATTGCTGGGGCTGTATCTACAAGGCAGGGTGGTCCAGGTGCCTGGAGAAGAAAGTGGGTATAGGACTGTTGCTGCCAAGGTTCATAGAATCATAGAATCATAGAATGTTTTGGGTTGGAAGGGACCCCTATAGGTCATCTAGTCCAACCCCCCCACAGGAGCAAGGACACGGCTAACTAGATCAGGTTGCTCAGAGCCCCGTCCAACCTGGCCTTGGTTCATGGACATGGGGACCAAAGGACCTTCAAAGTCAGAAAATAATAGGGCTTTGCCCTGTAACTTTAAGTGTTAACCCAGGTCATTCGGCCTCCCGATGACAGGGTGGAGATCTGGGGTTTTAATTAACATCCTCCTACACTCTAACCAGTCAGAGGGTAACCACTGAATTTGGCTCTAATAGGTACTACTGGAGGGTTTGGGAGGATTTATTCAGGTTGTCATAAACTCTAAGTACTGCCAGAAATTAGGAATACATCTTTATTGCTTCCAGACCAGGCTAAAAATACACAAAATCTTCTCAGTTTATAAAAAATTATTGCAGGTTTTTGATTTCTTCCTAGCTTAACGTAAAAGGAAACTCAGTATAAAATCTCTTATGCACATCATTTTATAGTGCATCATTAAAAAGACTGATCAGATTCTGCTCTATTTGAATTATATTACATTTTTATGCACATATTGTCCAAGCAGATAGATTAATAAATATACACAGACTGAATCACAGATGCATACGCCACTACATTTTTCTAGTCATAAATATATCTTCCTTTGGGGACTATTATTTCCTTTTATACAAAACTAGTCCCCAAAAATATACAAATTATCTTTAGGTAATCAGAATGACATACAGTGAAATCCTGAATGATTTAAAAAACTGCATAGAGCCATTCAGTCTCATTCTCATTGTACGCTGCAAACAATGAAGGTGAGTGAAATCATAGCCTGAGTTCTTCACACTTGGCTTGCAGAGAATGAATGTTCAAAGTGAAAAGTCAAAGACATTGGGCTTTTGGCAGAATGAGCAATGTGGAAAGGATTTTGCCTGTTATGCCCATTACGATGTCAGTAACCATGATATCAGTAAACATGCACAATCTCCATGACCGTACCTGCTGACTGGACAAGAGTTGCAGTGAACAATAAAGACGTCATTTTGCATTATCTGGATCTGCAAGAAATTGCCCATATAAGGGTCGGGGGGGGGGGGGGGGGGGGTGGGGGGGGGGGG
>NW_009258616.1:1165268-1165899 GCF_000687185.1 Egretta garzetta | reverse complement strand
CCCTTTATGGGGGTGGGGGGGGGGGGGTTAAGTATAGAGTAGGAGAAGGTATACTTGTGTAACATGTTTCAAGAGATGACCCATGCATTATATTTCTCTTGTTTCAATGATGATTTCCCATTTAGATCTTCAACATATTTCAGTATTACAGCCACTGTAATCCTTTCAATTTATAAAAATTGATACCTACGTATCTGTCCATACATATAAATATGTCTATCTGGAAGTATCCATCTGTGCATAGATAGATAGCCACAGCATTTACAGGATGGTATGTACATGTGTTTCTATCACCAGGCAGGCCTGAATCACACATATCACCTCAAACATTTAGAGTAAACATCAGAAACCTTGTAGCCTGGAATCGATAGGAACACTCATCATTACAAGCCCACTATGTCACCAACACTTTATTTATTTTTATCACAAAATATTTGCCACTTTTTAACAACAGATGTGATACAGTTGCTTTATTGTTATCAATAATTATTCACACTGTTTGGTGCAAATACACACAGTGATACTAACCACAGATTGGCCTGCTTACATCTTACCTTCATCTTCCAAGAGACTGGTCACCTCTTACCCTAATGAAGCTGTTACACAATTCTGTATTCCTCACAGATTTATA
>NW_009258616.1:1139017-1165238 GCF_000687185.1 Egretta garzetta | reverse complement strand
CAGTAGTTACTATTAAAAATGCAGGTTTTCAGCTTCTTTCTTTAATAACAAGGAAACTTTCTGCACTCTTTTTCCTGGGTCTAAATTTTATCTTCCAGTTTTGCACTTTCATGAGCATTCAATATTTGTCCTTGTTTTAACTCTGGACCAAAGAAAACAACATGATAAATTGGCTTTAAGTTTTGCTCTTAAAATCTTACACCTCCTTTTCCTGGGCTTAGGAGGGTCCCAGTGTAGCTTAGGCTGTCACAGTGGAGTTACAACAGGCACCTGAGGGAAATAAAGTCATTTTATGGAAGGCAGTGTTTTTTGAAGGAGAGCAGGAGCCGGTTTGTGAGCATCATGCTGACCAACATGCTGAGTGATGTTCCTCCCAGACGAGCTCCTTTAGGCCCAGTTAGTTCCCACATTGTAGATTAATGGGTCATAGCAGAAATGATAGGTGATGCACTCCAATCAGTGAAAATAATTTACCACAAGTTGAAAGGACTAGATTCTTTCCTGAATTAATCAGGAAAAGCTTTTGCTGTGATCTGAAGTGCTTTTCTGTAACCATAAGCCACCTTCTTCATGACCTGGAAACAGCCTCTATCATAGAGGCTTTTCAGAAGATGGGGTCATTCACGATGCACTCTCTACTGTCAAAGGCACCAAGTCAGTCCTGAGTGGCCAGGTGCATGCCAAAACATGAGCTGCACACTGCATTGATTGTAACCTAGAAAATTATGTCAATCACCATGGAAGTTTTTGTTGATTACCACTGAAAAAACCTCAGTCACCTATTCCACCGCACTTGGTGAAGCTGCCCTGTCAGCTCTCAGGCTGCTAGTTCAACTGGGAAAGAAAGGAAGGCAAAAGCACTTAAACTTTATTCACGTGGCTGCAGCCAGAAGGACTGAAAATATTTTTATTTTGCAGGCACCATTTGTAAGTGCATGCTTGGGCAGCCCTTTGGTTCAGAAGACAGGGCTGTAGTGGAGAGACATCAGACGACTGTACTGTTACACCAGGGGCTCAGAGGAAATACACATCTGCTATGTACCCCCCCCCAAAAAATAAAACCTTCCCCAAAAAGCCCTTTGCAAGCACAGAACTTAGAGCTACAATAGAGACCTCCACAAGGAAAATCACACCCACCATTCAGTGCCTCTAGAGCAAAGCCACGTCTGTGCCTACCAGACCTCCTCTTCCATTCTCCTTGTATAAACTCTTCTATCCATCATGTTCCTTCTCTGTGCCTTCCCACTGTCCCCTTTTCCCAGTCTGATTCTTGAGGGGTTTCCACTGATTTCCCTCCTCGGTTTCAACTTCAGTGCAATTTTCTGTAATACTTCAGTTCTCTTGGGTCACCCGACAATAGCAAACACAGAGACACCAGACTTGTGAATCATTGCGGAGACATGTGGAGTGCTAGATACCTGCTTTGCTAATCTACTTCTTTCTAAAAAGCAGGCTGAGATAGTGATACTAATAAGGATTCGAACATCTGAATCATCTGAAGCTGTGCATAATTCAGTGTTCAGCTCTGAAGAAAGATGAAGGGAATTGCATGGTTATGTCCTGACATGCACATTCACACCCACACATCACACATCTCATCAGTTTAATTTCAGACTTAAGAGATTAAAAGGGCAGTTTTTAGCTTGAGAGATGCAAAATTGGCCTCTATTTCTAGTACCTGCATAAGGTACTGCAAAAATGAATGAGTGCATTTGGGATGGAGGAGCTTATCCTCTCAGGGAATATGCTTGTTTTATTGTTTTTCTGTGATTAATGACAAATCTGGCAACTTGACTTCTTAAGCACCTAGTAATAAAAAGCCAGCATTCATATGTGATACTGGGCAAAATAAAAATCTGCAAGGAACCAGAGGTATTTTCATGTTCTTAAGGGGAAAATTATTTTAAACCCCCTGGAAAGTACTTTAACCTTTTCCTTTTCATTTGCCTTTACTGATTTTGAGGCTTTCATTCTCCTAATGATGACCAGAGGCACAAGCAGATGACAGAAGATTCTCATGTCAGACAGAGCAGGTTCTGCTGATCACGAAAGAGAGACTTAATTAAAGCCCTGTCACTAGAATAGTGTGGTTATTTGTCATATGGGAGAGATTCTTTGACACAGAAATATTTCTACAGTTCGTTGGTGGAGGTTCAGGAACAAACACCCAGCTCCGCATCTGCAGGCTGTTTTCACAGCAAGTGTTGATGTCAGTTCATTGTGAAATTTGAATGCACCAATCAATAAAGTAACAAATTTAAGTCAGACTGTTGTTCCCAGAGGATAGAAATTTCTGGCTTGAAGGAAAATAAATATTATAAATCCAAGATAATCTGATCCTGGAAATATTTTTATAACGTGCCTGTGAGGCTTTTAACCCAGGTTATTTTCTGATGAAGAATGAGATAGTTCCCACTCTCTGAAGTGTGATTTTTAAATTGATTCTTGAACTTAAGTAATCCTGCAACTAACTTTAACTCTTCTTTGAATTTTAAAAGTTTATTCCCACCAATGTATTTGACACCAATTTTGAAAAGCCAGTTCAGAACCTGGAACGGTCAAAAGTTTCTGCCTTTGGAGCGGTGGACTATTACATTTATAAGAATTGCATATTAAGTCTGTGTAATACATTGTTCTAGTTACCATGGCTACCTCTAATAAATGTTTGTATACCTCAGCAGTGTCTACATCCAGCTAAAACCCCTTTATTGACATTCGCTTCCTGCTGCATTTGGCACAATAAACCAAAGCCAGGAACAATTATGATTTTAAAGGAAACACATATCGCATGTTCACACTTTCAAACCTGTTTTTTCAAAATCCCAGGTGGTTAGAGTAGCACATACACAATTGGAGCGTGCACAATGATCTCAGTCATTTATGGAGCAGGCAGTAGGAGGGCTGATGCCTGATTTGTGCATACAAACATATGCTCAGGCGAGATTTAGTAGCCAGCTCGGTAGTGTTAGTTGTGTTAAAGTACCGATTCCTATGCAACCTGGAGCACAAAAGGTTTTCCAAGTCCTACTTCATGTCTAATTATTTTGCCTGAAAATATCACAGGCAATGGACAGAATTTGAGACTGGACTTTAGGAAAAACTTCTTTGTAAGAAAGGCAGTGCAGCACTGGAGCAAGGCTGCTCAGATGAACGTGAGATTTCCATCCCTTGAGATTTTCAGGACTTGGCTAGAAAGAAGTCATGGCTGACTTGATCTGATGGTGGCAACAGGCAACCATTTTGTACAGAAGGCAGTGCATATTGACCAGCAAAGACTCTTCTAAGCAACATTTTAATGACTTCTGACTGTTTTTTAAAGTTAAGAGACCCTGTTGTATGAACTGGATGTTGTAAGTTTAATATTCCCATACATCCACATGTCTGTATACTTGCACACATATACTTACACATACAGAAGATGCAAGTAGGTATACAACCTGTACTTTTAAGAACACTAAATATGCATGCATTTTCATTCATATCTCTGCAGACAAGTAAGTTCCAAAACAGGACTTCAAAATATCCGCTTGACATATGTGTACGTATTATTTTTGCTCAGTTGTGGTTGTGGCCTCCGTTGGGGTTTGCAAGATGATTCAGAGAAGGGAGGGTTGCAAAATACAGAGTGCAGCTGTCAGCAGCAGCTCAGGTCCTCCAGGGTGGAGGCATGAGTATGAGCAGCTGCTGCAGACATTTTAGCTGGTTCTTACTCTCCTGCCCAGGAGGAACCAAGCATCTGCTGGCTCAGGAGGTGGCACAAAGATAAGATAGAAGTGTGTCACATTTTCTAGGGGTTTGAAAGACACTGATGTTATCTGCCTCTTGCAGTGCAAAACTTCTGAGTTTTAAGGTCAGAAGCATGGGATAGGTTTATTAGCATTGGACTCCAAGCCTCCATGAGGGTAAGCTGGTTTTGACAACTAAACAAGGCTGTGAGTAAGGTGTGTTCAAAGACGAGCAGCTCTTTTGAGCAAACTCAATAAATCTTTGGGTATCTGGAATGCAATGAGAAGGGAGTACACCTCTGTGGAACAAGGCCAATCTTCCATTAAGTGAATTTTGCTGTGCTGGACTGATGTTAATTTGCAGTGTATGTTTTGATGGGAAGAAACCATCATTTTAATTGAAGAGTTGGTTTCATTCTAAGTCTCCCAGGCACTGCAATGCCACTTGCACAAAAATTAACCTTTGGGCCACAATTTCTTGTTCTTTAGTCAAAAGCAAATACTTCTAGAAGATTGATGGAGTCTACTTTAAGAAGAACATACAAAAGGTATTATATCTGTTTTCAGAAATATTTGCTAGCCTCAAAAGACACTTAAATTGCCACCCGTGTATAAAGTTTACAGAAGAAGAAATAAATCCTGGAGATCTGATATGTTTAGCCCACTCACTACCCACAAGACTGGTGGCCAATGTGTCTTTTTAAGGAACTGTTTTAGGGTTTTCTTATGTAGAAATCTTCCAGCAGCCAAGTAAGCAGCAGCGGCAAAGTAGCAGAAAATTTGTTCAAACACTGTCTAGCATTTACTCTTATGACTGAGCTGCAGCACTGGATGGAAATGTACTGTTAATACATTTGCAAAATTCAAAATTTACTGAATATTAGTGGGGTTGCTCTAAACACTATTTGCTCCTGCTTCTAAATCCTTCCTCACAAACCCTTCTGTTTCCTGTCCTCTATTCTCAGCCAAGATACCCCTTGCAAAAGTAAGCCTGGACTCTCCAGTGCACACCAAATCATGCACCTTTTCATTCACCTCTCCCTGATCCCTGATACTTCTGGCTCAGTGCAGTTCTTCCTCTTTCCCAGACCTCATTTTTCCAATACATCCCACCTACCTCAGCTGGTTCTTGGCAGAAAGGGGACAGTGGGAACTGGCAGCTGGCAAGCAGCAGCTCCCAGCAGATGCACAGCACAGGGAAGGAAGGAAATTCTGCAGCAAATGGTGCAGATGGAGCCTGACCCTATTGTGTTCACTTGGCCCTGCCATTCAATGAACAAATCCTTTCCTTAGCTCCAAGCAGCTCTTTCTGTGGCGGCAGCAAACCCAAGGCTAGTCAACAACTCATTACACAACTGGACAGTAAGAGTTTGCTTTCCTACATGTCAGACTTGCAGCAGATTTAGCCTGGCATGAGGAACAATAGCTTCTGCACGTACGAAGCAGTAACCCTTAGAAACAGTAAAATAATGGGAAACTACTAAGAGTTACTTTAATAAGGTGTTAGGTAGGAGGCATTCCAGATGAAAATGCCTGAACCTTTTTTTTTTATAAACACAGCTATCTTAATGCCACAGATCCCTCGCAAGCAAGGCGCACAAGCATGTATTACACATAATATGCAACAAGCTGCGCTAGCAAGTAACAAACAAACCAAAAAGTCTAGAATCTATCTTCAAAAAACATCAGAAGAGAGCTTTTATATTAAATCATAGTGTTACATCCTCATAAAATTCCCTCTAAGACAATTTATTAAATGATGTTTTCTATTCAGCCTCAACCTACAACTTCCTGTTTACTTGGAATTATAGTATGTGGTTTATTTTCAGTCTTGTGTTTGTTTTCTTTGCTTTTTTTTTCCCCCCCAAATTCTTTCAATGACTTGTAAAAGCTGATAGGGAAGTTTGTTCCAAGAACAAAATTAATGAAGACAGCAGATCTTGGTTCCTCACAGAATTAGAAAACTGTGTCCATGGAAACAAAAAGAGAAGTAAAACCTGAGATTCCCCTTTTCTTCTCTGCCGTATGACGTGACAAGAAAACATCGGTGCAGTGATATCTGAGGACAAATATTTTGTTGTAGCAACTCCAAGGCATGAGGTGCCAGGAAACTAGCATCAGACAAGCTCCAAATGATGACACATACTAAAAGGTAACACCTGCCATTTCCCCAGCTACTGTGTCTTGGCATGCGGCTTTGCGACGAGTACCCCTAAGCTATTGTTCTGTGGGTTTGTATTGGGTTTGTAGCCATTGGTTCTGTGTAAAAACAGAAATTAGTTTTGGTACCGGCTCATGGAAATATGTCATGATAGCTCTTTAAAGCACGAATTAATGCATTACCGTAACTTTAATGTTGCTAATGTCCCAAACACGGTTTGGAAGGTTATCTCCCTCCCACAGCTACTTACATTTTATTTGTTATTGTAATCTAGAAGGTTACAGCACATTTTGTGATGTTATGTCAGCAAGACTGCTCTGGGGTGGGTTTTTTCTCCAGCTGTGTTTTTTATCTCCCCAGATTTTTTCATTTTCTATTGAGAACTGTGTGCCCATATTAGTCCTCTCTCTCAGAAGAATGCTATATTTATAGTACATATTTCTTAAATCTTTGTTTTAAGAAACACCATCTTAATAGGAAAACTCCTCTCTTATTTCTCCCTGACATGACTCCCAACAGCCTTTTAACGTCTTCCTTACTCTTCATTTAGAAACAGTGGCCTCCCATCCTTTTACTTTCCCAGAGAATACAGACCTGCTTTTCCTACTCTTTTTTAATAGGTTGGGTTTTTTCTGTATCACTCTTGGAGCAGCCTACTAAATCTTCTCTGTTGCCACAGATGTTAGTTAACCACCTCTACTTTAATAACTTGTGGCAGCCCCTTCATTTTAAACCTGTGAGGGTTTATATCCACTTGGGAAATTTGGAGGAACAATTTAGCAAACATAGTCACAGCTATGAAACATGAGTCACACTAAGGAAAAATACACACACACCCCCCACACACATACACATCCATACTGGCCATGAAGAGAGCAGTCTGATTTAATTTTAGTGATCAAAAGCTAAGCCTCATCACCTAACCCAGGTAGGATTTTGCTCTCAAAACTTCCAGTTCTTCCAAACTGGGACTGTAGGGACAAAAGGCCCAAAATTTATTTGACCAGTAACAAGAAACTAACTGCTCAGATTCCAAGGGACTACTACACAGCTATTGTTTTTCTCTTTAATTTTTCAGCTAGTAAACCAGCCGTTCCTTCCTTCCTTCAACTGTCTTGATACCTCCTATAACAGCACCTCTGCTCGTTTAAAATGCAGAGCCCATTGATCCAGCTGCACTCTCTGATTGCCCCACTGGTAGTGATCTGAAGCCTGACTCTATCTCAGAATAATCTGAATAACTAGATGAAGTACAAGTCCAGCAAATGGTCAGCACAGGAACATCTGTAAGGTCTTCCCTGATTTAAAAATCAGTCTTTTCTAATTCATCTGCCCAACCAACTAGAACCAAGCAAGAGATACTGAGTTATAGCAAAAGTGGTGGTAATTTTCCATCAAATTATGCTGGGTAGCTTGAGCTAACTTAGCTGGAAAAATGCCCTGTTACTTTGTCCTAGTCTGAAAAAATCCCTAAAGCTGGGTCTAGAATTGGCAAGGCTTCAGAAGTATCTTCAAAGAGCACCCAAAAAGCTTGTCTACCCCATGGTATGGTTAATTTCCTTTGCACAGACTTCAACATACATCTTCTCCTGAAAGAAACAAATGAGATACTTATGCTGTAGCAAGAGCACATCTGGCTAAAAATGCTCCATAATCATACCTTTTTCAACTCCGAGCAACTCCACCTTTTAGATATCTTTGGGACATCTTCTGCAGGAAGGTTAATATCTGTCTTTTAATGGAGATTATCCAAACACTTCTTTACACTATTTAAACATTTTTCATTTCTGATCTCAGAGGGTCATTGACTTCATTGCAGTATCAGAGATGCCTACAGCAGGTGCTGAACAACATATCTCCCAAACTGGAAGCAGCATTAGTTATGCTACTGCAATTCTCTCCTTGGGCTAATTAGCTTCCCTAATTCAGGGACACAACACTGTGCTAACAGCTGTGCTGCTGCCAAGGTCCCCAGATAACTCACATGCAGGGCTAGCCCATGTACCTGTGCTGTCTAGACAAACCCATAGTGTAGTTTTTTCATTTGCACTCCATGGAAAACCATGTAGAAGCCCAGGATTATTAAGTCCTTGGCTTCCCTTTAAAATTCTTTCTGGCAATTCGTCCAATTAGTCATGCGTGACTTCATATTTAATAGCTGTGATTAAATCATAATTTATCTTGTGCTTTAACTGGGATCTACATGAACAGCTTTGCTTTCCCTAATAGGATAGTTACTCAAGTCAATAGTTTCCTGGCTATTCCACAGAAACAACCCACATGGCAAAGCAAGATTAACTTCTGCAGAGTGCTGAAACATCCCTCTTTCCAAAGGATGGTTGAAGTGTTTGAACTAATTTCTTTGCCTGGGGACAACAAGAAGAAGTCATACGAGGAGCAGCTGAGGGAACTGGGATTGTTTAGTCTGGAGAAGAGGAGGCTGAGGGGAGACCTGATCGCCCTCTACAACTACCTGAAAGGAGGCTGTAGTGAGATTGGGGTTGGTCTCTTCTCCCTGGTAACAGATGATAGGACGGGGGGGAATGGTTTGAAGCTGCGCCAGGGCAGGTTTAGGCTAGACCTTAGGAAAAACTTCTTCACCGAAAGGGTTGTCAGGCTCTGGAATGGGCTGCCCAGGGAGGTGGTGGAGTCCTCATCCCTGGAGGTATTTAAAAGAAGGATAGATGAGGTGCTTAGGGGACAGGGTTTAGTGGTGGGATGGCAGGGTTAGGTTGAAGGTTGGACTCGATGACCTTAAAGGTCTTTTCCGACCAAAGTGATTCTATGATTCTAAGGCTTCCTGGCACAAGAGCTTTATTATTTCTCCTAGTTTTTGCTTTTTTCAACTTGATTCTGGTAACATCTCAATTTCTTTGAGTAATTCTGCTTCCTATGGAGGAAAAAAAAATTTTCCTGTATCTACTCCTTTTCTTTACCTTACGTGGTGAAAATTAGTGTAGTGTTTTAGCAATGTCTTGGCAAACAAATTGTCACCTTTTGGAAGTCTGATAGCCTCTTTCAGATGTTTCCTGGTTTTCCTGTAATAAAAATGACTGATGCGTTATTGATTTCTATGTAGTCTTGCTTTCTGTTAGTACCACCTGGTTTACAGCTATGCCACCATGTCACTGCTAAAGTGACACTCTGCTTAGGCTGACTGCTGGAAGGAGAGACTGACCCTACCCCAAGGCGTACAAACAGACCACACACATGTGGTGCCGAAGGCCAAACACTCTACAAAATTGACTGTGACTGCTCAGCAAAGTCCACTCAGAGCAAAGGGAGTGGAGCCATGACTCAAAGCGTACCCAATACCTTGAGCCATAGATAATTCTTTCATTGTGCTGTTGCCTTTTTTCCCAATTTTTCTACCTTAAGGTCATTCCAGAAAAGTTCCAATGTTTCCCTTTACCCTTTGACATTTGGGCCCTGAATCATGATTACAGCAATCTGAAAACCAACTTTCAAATCTATCATTAATAACAATTTCTAGCAAAGGCACCAAGCACATAGAAGATGGAGTAAAACCAAGAAAAGATTAGTATTCTTGGGCTTTATTCTTGACTTTTTTTAAAAAAAAAAAATCTTGCTACCTTTTTAAAATTCATCTCAAATTACTCATCCTTCTCTCCCCCGGCTGCTGGAAATGGGTCCTCTCCTAATTATTTTTCCCTCCCTGGCCAGTTCTGCTAGGTTTTTTCCATAGGCCCCAGCTCCTTTTTAAGCTCAAATCCTCACATATTTTATCTTTCTTTATCTGGAGGGAGGTGAATAATCATTTCCAAAAGGCATCCAGGAACGCCTTGAGCAGACCCACAGAATATTTGATTTGGGGACCAACGCTCAGGTTCCAAGCACAGCCTCTCTGTTGTAATACAGGTGGTGGTGCTCTGTATCACTCTCCAGCCATCTGTGTGGCTCACTTTTGGACTTAATAAAAGGTCTTTAAAGTCTGAAAAGTGTGGGATCACTTTGCAGCTTACCCTGTCAGCAGAGACTTACAGCTGTAAGCCGTGCATCAGAGTCAGTTTGCGAAAATTCGTAAAGGGAGAACACAGCACAGCACTGCATGGCAAGATGCTTCACATCCAGCATATCTGGAGCTGAACTGAGCTTTTGGGACATGCAAGTAAGCAGCCAGGCAAGCACCTACTTAGTACTCAGCCATCTCTCTGTTACCACATTGCTTAAGAAAAATGTGTAATTACTCCAGCAAGCAGTTTTATATGATATGTAGGCAGACTGTCTGTGCTACACTTTAACAGCCTCTAGCTATAAATAACATTATTAGGAAAGCACATTGCCTTAGATGGAGAGAACAGAGATAATCACCTTTCTGACTGTCTAGAAATATATTTAGATTTCATGTTTAAAGATTAAAAATAGACTCAACAAATGCATTCAGTTTTAGACATCGGGTTAAGCTTCTTACCCAAATGATACAACTGACACAATAATGCCAAGAGTTTATTAACAGTTTTAAAACTCATTAAAATGCTGGTCAAAAATCTGAGACCTTAAAAGGCTCTTTAATTAAAAGGTGAAAGTTAGGGCTGTGACAGATTCATTTCAGGCAGTAAAATACAGGTGGCTGAGACAGCTACTCCTCAACTGTGTATACATATCTCCCTCCCGATGGACACCACTGCCCTGAACCTGGGACAGCTGAACCACCACAGATTTCAGCCTAGGTTTCCACCCAGTATTGGGGCTGGTTTATGTACAATGCCAGCCTGCAAGTTCTGGCTGATTTTGACGGAGGAACATTCTGCATGACTCCCTGCCATGTCAGGCATGTTATGGGCTAAAGCTGTGTCCCTGCTGTCCCTGTACCAGGCTCAAACGGTGGGGCTTCTTGGCATGTCCTGCACTGTCCTCTTCCTGGAGAAAAATAGAAAAACAGTGGCTGCAGCCTACCACTCACACCTTTCTTGCTCTTTCTTTCAAACCTTCAATTCCTTCTTCTTTACATTTGGGAAGAAAGACCCTAAACCCCGTGCCTCTGTGTCTGCTTTTGTACCACTGTGCCCATTCCCAGCTTCAGGCACCATTGGCCTGTGGACGTGCTGGCCTGCTGAAAAGGCCAAGTGTCCCACCTGGCAGAGCCTAACCTGGAAAGCCTGAGAGCCATTTGCCCAGCAAGCATCTCCCCAGGAAAGCTGTGTAATCACACAGTATGCAGCTCCCTATGGCTAGCCACTTCAGCATACCTTTTGACCCAAGAAAGTGGATATACCTTTGTGGTAAGCTAAATGAGCAAGTTTTCACTGAAGCCAGATTAACCCAACCACCCTGCCCTCTTGCAGTGTGTGGATGTTGAAGCCACAGCTTTCACGAGCATCGTTAGGATGCACAGAAAGCTCTGTGCTGGGTGTCTGTGGTGGACATCATCAAGACCAATAAAGCCTTTTACATTGTTTCTTTCAGTTTGGTCCATTGAAGGTCCAAGCAGCCTCAGAAACAGCAGCATCGCTCCAAAGCCTGCCAGCCTGACCTGTGACCAGCTGTAACCAACAGCACGCAGTCAGATGGAATTTCACCAAGCACATATGCATATCTCTATGGAAAAAATTAATTGGCCAGACTTATCAAACTAGTGAACTGCTGATTATACTAGGCCGACTAGGTTGGACTTCCACTTTCTGTTTGTAGACATGCAAAATAAATACATGCATACACTGAACATCATGCCTTAGCAAACAAGGAGCAGAGGACGTAATTGGCCTGCAGCCCATACAGGGTATCCATTCACACAGGATACCTGCTCCAAACACTCCTTGCTATAAATTTTGTTTTGGTTGTTTTGGTGACAGAAGGGCAATCCCACACCCAGGCACTCCCCATATGTTCTCAGCAAAGTTGTAAAACAAGCTCTCTGAGTCAGGATTTACACATTGTGGGTAAATACACCTGATAACGACTAGCAGCCTCCCCAGAGGTCCAGGTTCTACAAGAGTATCAGGTGTGGGACTTCATTGGCATGCGTAGCCTATGTGAGTGCCAAATCCAGATGAGATCTCCAATGTGGGATAAATTATTTTTATAGTTTATGAAGAGTATAAATAAGGTAAAAATAATCTGTGTATTTGTCTTCATCATTTGGTTCACCTGAAATAAAATTTTTGCACCTTCTGTTGCTGATCGCATTGTCGCCTCTGATCATCATCTGTTCACCCAGCCAGAACAACGGGTCCTTGATCTTCATGCCTTTCCAAACTTTGTAGTGTCTGGCTCTTATTATGGTTGTTCATCTCGATTATTTCTCAAGAAGGAAAGAAAGACCACAAATAAGGATGTGTCTAAACACGGAAACACCACAGACATGAAAAACACCTTTATGTTAATGGTTATATCACATGTATATAATATTAACTGAGTAGCTGAGAATACAAGTGACATCCAAGTTAAAAACAAACAGCTTCATTATAAGCCAGGCAGTAAATAGACAGCTGGCTTCTAAAGGATATACTACTTCCTGCTGCTTTCCACATACGTAATGTTTATTTTACATTTCAGCGGGCTTATGCAAACTGGACAGCTCTACAAACTTCTGATTAGATTGTTTAACTTTCTGGTAAATGTGTGGTACAAATCCCTCTTTGTGACAAAACCCAGAAGTCAAATGTACTGCAGACTCTTACCATAGATATTTGGCTCCTTAATTCAAACTGTAGCAGCTCAAGGTCCTGGGATGGTGGCGAAAAAAGGACCCTCATCCTTGCTTACACACAATATTCTGCCAGTGGATAATACTTGATATATGCAATTTTTGTTTGTTTGAGTCTCAAAACATGCACTTTTTGATTGCTAAATGGGGAAATTAGAAGCTTCATAAGATGTTCTTCCTTTAGTTAAACCAATTTCTCCCCAGGTGACGAGGCTGTTGCCACAGACTTTGATCAAACGCAGTGCCTCTAAAGCAAGGTGAGTTACACAGTCTTTTTGCATAAGCATTTCATATAGAATTTTTTTAGATTAGTTTTAGTTGCTATTAATTCCCATGAATGTTCCTGATCTAATCTTCTTTCTCACTAGGGGCATGACCCAGCTCTCAACAAAATAGGTGGGAGCCTTTCCATTAATTTCAGTGGGAACTAAAGTGATCTCTAAAGATCAATTAGCAGACCATTGTTTAGTTATGTGCAGAGCTCTGCTAGGGATGGAATTTACAACTATTTTGTAAAGGAGCTATCCAGAAACTGGAAGCTTGTTTCCTGTAATTCATGGCCCCATCGGGTAATGCAGTAGAATGCATTATAAGTGCTAATGTGAGCACCAATATCTAGACAAATATCTCGTTTATTCACTGCCATCAGGGCTCTTGAAAAGAACACCCCATAAATTCTTAATGATAAGTATCTAAAATAAGTGTCACTGAGACACACTGGATCAGAGCAGCATTCTGAGATCTTTTTAGTAGTGTTTAATTATTATACCTGAAGAGAGTACTGTCCTTCTTTTTGAAATATCTATTTTCCTAAAGGTGACATTTACATAGATCATAAAATAAAGTCTCCCAATTAGAGTAGATGTGGGGAAATCAATGCAGGAAAAAGGTAGACTCACTCACTGTTTTGTGCTGCCTCCCAGCTTAGAGAGTTAAAAACAGATTCCATTTTCCAGATAATCCGCCTTTGTCCGGAACCAAATACCAGCACTTCCTGTGTTTTTTGTTGAATGGGTGATAGTATCTAAATAGAATTTTGAAGACATTTTAGTTAGAGTTGTGGAAAAAAAATGAAGAAATCAAATAAAGTGCAGCACATGTTTACCATGCCAGGCTATCCAGATATCTTTCCATGATAACTGTCTTTCAGGATGAACAAAAGGTGGGTAAATCATTTGAGGAGAGTCACTGGGAAATTATTAATTCAACAAAGAGGTTTAGTGCAAATATAGGTGAATAATGAAGAGGAGACAATGGCTAGTGTTGAAAGGGGAACTTCTGGCTCAAGGAAGACTAGCAAAGGAGTTTCTAAAAGATCAGTCAGGGCCCATCTTATTCAATACTGTCATGAGAGAATTTGGCACAGAAACAGAAATGAGCTAGTGAAAGCTGGTGACAATTCTTACTTGGAAGTATTTGTCATCACAGTCAGGGAGCAGGCTATTTTAAAGGAAGAACTGGACAACTTTGAGGTCTACAGTAACAGAAATGGCAAAAAATGCAACATTATAATTGCAAAGTCTTTCAATTACTAATAAGATTTTTTGCTAGAACACACTGGTTGGAAATAAATGAGAGGGAGGAATAACTGAGAGCATCAGTTGCTCACAGGATGATCCATCAGTGTGATCTGACTGTAAGGAAGGCAAGTGTGACCCCCATAAATCCTTTTTCCAGGAGAGATAAGAAACTATTAACATCATTGTATGTGCAAAACCTCCTCCACATATAGTACTGCTTGCTTGTGTTCAAGAAACATGAATGCAATCTGAAAGAAATATAATGAACAAAGTAATGGCAAGCAACTGAAAGTGCTTAACTTGTCTAGGAAAACAAGAACATGAGGTGATATGTTTGCTGCACCTCAGGGGTAAAACAGAGGAGAGAGAAAACAGTAGAGCTAGAGGACAATGTCAGGTTGATTAAGGCCAAGTATAAACTGGCCATGGGTGAACATAGCCTAGAAATTGGGAAAAATTTTGCAACCATCAGAATGTTAGGACCTGGAACAGCTTTTCTCCCACAAGTGTGGGGCCATACTTTTGCAGTGGAGCTTCATGAGTTTGTAAAGAAGGGAATATAATATGGCCACCTGAGACAGCAAAGATTTGCACTTCCATGATGAAGTTTTATGTACATTGATTTCAGTCTTAACTTATAATCTGCTGGGGTGGTTTTGATGAGTAGATAGGTGAATCTGGGTCATTCAGAGGCCCAACTGTAGTTTTGCCACCATCCCTTGAGGTTGGTGACTGGTTGCAGCAAGTTCAAGAACAGATTAGCAATCAGACTGTGAGCCAGAGGTAGGATGGATGTAATCGTTGCCAGAATATTTTCCCTTGCTGCGGCACCACACAGTATGAAGTGCATTCAAGAGATGGAACAAATTCTTTTTTCCTTTCCTTCCCCTTTGCCCCATATTTGCCTTCATAAATGTAGCCAAATACATTGAATCATACATAAGTATTCCCAAAGGAGAGAAGCAGGGTGATTCAAATTCTTGACTTATTTCTGCTAACAGTTGAAACCAGGATTATTTTCTGTGAACATTAAAAAAGCTTTCCACAGGTAGAAACTATAGTGATAACAGTGTTTCTTCGATAAACACTTCTTCGTGTCACCAAGATTTCTGTTCAGATCTATAGTTCTGCTAGGTGTCTGTGGCCTAATTGTAAAACCAAGAAACATTGCAGATTGTTGGGAGGATTCAGATACCAGCAGTAATTTTTTTATGGTCTACTTTCATTAGCAGTCTTCCTTTTTGCTGAAGAAATGTCATGTGCTAACCTTCACAGTGTTGTATGAAGTGCTGTTACCTTTGTTTTACACATGGGGACCTGAGAGAATACATGACTCACTGAAAAAAAAGTACAGAAATACTGTGAAGAGATCACAAGCTAGATCTCCCAAGGCCTGGAGTAGTGTTCCAGCCATTGAATAACCCTTCTTTTTCACCCTAGAAAACTTCAGCTGAGGTTACTAGGGGTTCCTGCATGGGAAAGGCCAATGAGATTCATGCCTGGAATAGAAAGTACACAGTGAAGCCACATATATTTCTAGTCTGTGCAGCTGAAATGACAAACAAAAAGCCATCAATACTTCCTACGACATAGAAGAGATGTGGCTACAGAAGGACTCTTGGCACTCAAGCCTGTTAATTTTGGCTCACTGAATAAAGGGTTGTGTTGTCCTGCAAAAAAAGGCATTCTGTTTCTGTTGTAAAAGAGGCCGTGTAAGAAGGGAGACAGGCAAATACACAAGAGAACTTAAAGAAGGAAACCTCTGACGCACTATGTGTTTCAGATCTTTATCATTGATTTAACTTGTCCGTGGCAAGGATCTGTGGTTTATAGACCTCATGCTCCTCCCTGATGAGTGATTTGGGCTGCGTTGATTTATAGACTGAATGGTCTGACTATGTTTTTGAGTTATCTGTTTTGCCTACTTGCCCTGTAGAAGCCACCATGAAGTTTTTCCAGTGAGATACCCTCTGTGGCTTCTCAAATTTTAGCTTATGATGTCCTCTGTTCAGGAGTAAGCACCTTTTAGAAATATGGGATATAATTATATTCACACTGCTTTACTTTCAGGGATATGAGTCTGTCAGACACCTGGATATCCAGTACTAGCTGCTAGAGTTACACACCTCAGACAGGTAACCTAAACAGCCCACTTATTTACTGAGGCAGTCATTTAGTTAGTCAATAAGAAATACCAAGGTTAGGGTTGTGTTTGAAATCACTTTTTCTTTGAGAGTTAAGGTCTCTGAGACACACCTGCAAGGAAAGATCTTGCCATATACCTGAGGTCCAAATCCCCAGATTCTCACCTCTAGACAGGGTGAATCTGCACTTTTTCCTTATGTGGTATCCCTAGAGAAGGAACCTACTTATTCTATTATGGCCTACTGGTTGTGGTTTCTTTCTTTTGCCTGCAGAGGATTAAAGCCGTATTTCCCCTGTAAAGTGGGATTACATGGGTAGACAGGCTATTGATTAGCCTGGAACTGAGGAGACTATTCTATCCCTCTGCTAAAGGCAGTCCAGTGTGAAGCAAAGAGGTAAAGCCTGGTGAGAAAGAGAAGGAATGACTCCATGGTCCTACTAGTCAGCCTGTTCCTTATAGGAGAGCTCTGCAAAATGACTGCTACTAAGGCATTTGCAGTCCTGGCCCCTTGCTGAACAGTGGCATAACTGAAAAAACAGATGGGTCTTCCTGTGAGTTGTGTTTGAAATCTCTCATGCTGGGAAGGGCTCCAGATCTAGAGAAGAAATATAAGCCCTTACACAAAAGCTGGACTCCAAAATTCCTACCTTTTCAAAAGGAAGTGGCCAGCAATGCTTTCTGAGAGGCTTTAATGCCACCAGCATATATTAAGGATGCTCTGCGCAAGAAATGTCTCCCAAGGGACTTCGATGATGGAACAGCTACTGATGACCTCAGATGAGACCTGCATGCCCATTTGCTCAAAAAAGATCTCTGTGACAAAGCACAGACGTGTAACTCTGGGCACCAGAAAAATTTCAGGTTAAAAACATAAGCACATACTGCTTACACATGCTTTTTATACCAACAGGGTTTTCTATCGTGATTTTAGGTTTAGGCTCCTCAGAAACACTTTGTTCTTGTTTTAGGATTAAAATCCTCCGTGGTATATATCCCTTGGCCCAGTCACATGTGTTAGCTGTAAAGTCCAAAAGCAAAACTAAGCATGAATTGTCAGCTTTGTCCACAGAAAAATACTCATCAGAAGTGCAACCGCAAAAGGTCTCTGGATTCTGTTATTCTGAATATGCACTGTGTCAGATTTTGGACTCTGCTGACTTTAGAGACATGTAACTGAGAACAGATCTTCACCATGTGCAGGTAAATGGCTTTGCTTTATATGCATTATCACCAGTTAACACACCATAGGTGACTTAAGTATTGAAGATGTAAGTGAAGCTAAAATGGTAAATAATGTGTAACACTGCATTGTTACATCCCCAAAAAGCCTCTTGGCTGAATTGTTTGAACTCTGCTTGTTGGTACTGGTGACATTGTGGTATCGGTGTCTCCCAGACACTGCAGTGACCTTCCTTGTGCATACACAAACCTGGCAAGAAGGCATAAAGAAATCACATTTAGGGGAACTTCCTTTTCACCCTGGTCACATTACATTTTGAGAAAAACTGGCAGAAACCAGCTTTGAGGAACAGCTTTGCCCTGCTTGGCAGCTGCGTTCTCTGTGCCAGCTGCCGGCGGAGCTCCAAGGTGATCTCACCATCACCTTCTCTTTAGCCTCATTTCCTGAGGAACTTGAGCTTCTTTATTCATGCTGTCTTTCCATTTGTATCTCGGTTTGTCTGTCGTTCACCTCCTACCCCAGCAGCTTTTAAATCTGACAGCTGCTGACAATCACGTCTGACAAAAAGGGAGAATTTCCGATGGGAGGTGAGTTCCTACAAGCTTTGTGAAAATCAACAGGTGGGTAGAGGAAAGCAACTAATGCAAATTAGAGAAAAGAGAAACAGATACAAGTTTCAATATGAACCCCACAAGGCCTTCTGGCCGGACAATCACCATGCATGTGTCTGCCTTCTGATCAGCATGCAGATGGGCCTACAGCATCTGCAGCACTCTGCTCCCTCAGGCCGTAGTTAAGGGACATGGGGTGAAATGAGGTGATGAAAAGCCAGGGAAATAGAGGAAATAGGAGTAAGTTAGGATTAATGTGAGGATGTGTAGCAGACATGAGGGGACTGGGGAAGTCTTGTGGACTTTTGAGAGAAACTGTGTTTATCATGGGAAGGTCAGATGAAAATCCATAGGAAGCTGGCCGTCCTTGTTCTGCTTCTCATGAAACAGGATATGTGACATATTTAGAACTGAACCAGCTCAGAGTATACAGGCAAAAATGCAGACCTTCAGAGTTACAATTTCATTAGATACTGTCTTCATTCCAGATTAGGCCAAATTTGACAACAGATGTAGCTGCCCCTGTGCAGTAACCATATGCAGAGTGAAAAGGGACTGGCAGCTAAGCTTTCAATAAAGGCCCTTGCTGAGTAGCGCTACTGCTGAAAACTGAGTATCTGAGTCTAAACTAAGGAAACATTGGCTGCATCAAGCACTGAATGTGGGTTATTTTCAAGCATAAATGATACCCTTGCCATGGATGAAACGGGCCCCTGTCAAAGATCAACAGACGTCTCCACTGTCACATACTTCAGCTTCCTGTTTGCTGCCAGCATCTGATCCTCTCATCATTCATGCTGCATATATGCTCACTCACTCCCAGGCTCCCTTCTGAAGCGAAATGACTAGTTTCCTTGGAGAGGAAGCCTGGACGCAGTTGACAGAATAGTTTGCTCCAGGCTCTGCTCCAGGCAGACAAAATGGACTTGGACTGCAGCAAGTTTAACTCCCTCAGCCCATGACAGTTGTCTGATGTTATTCCAATAGGCCTTGTGTCCTCAAATCCCCTACATGGTGTCATGGCACGCCACAGGCAGGCAATACATACTTTGAATTAGTAAACCACAAATGTCTAATAATAAGTCCTCAGGGCCATACGGGGCCAGAGGAGACCTGGGCCAAGGACTATCCCAAACCCTGCCACGCTGCCCTAAAGGGGGCGGTTACTCCTGAGCAATGTGGACAGCAGTCATCTTGCACTGCTTGACCTGGGGTCAGAGGCTGCCCTTGGGGCAGCTGCCTTGGTAGCATAGACACGGTCCCAGAGAAGCCAGAGCAGACGCTGGAGCTCCCAACAGTAGGACTTTGCTTCCAGGCTTACGAGTGGAATTTGAACTATTCACACCGATAGGTGCCACCCCTGGCCATCAGCTTTGACTCGGGAGGCTCGGGCAGCCCCTCCAGCCCTTCTCCTCAGAGGCCGGTTAAAGTATTCTCTCAAAATAGATAATGAGGTAATAATTTTATTTTCCTAGTTGCTTAAGAAGAGTATTAGAAGAGTTAATCCAGGGATCAAAGGTCTTTGTTAGCAGAGAGTCTTTTGAATCCCGTGTGTGCCGGTCACAAAAATAACACAGAAAGTGTACAGATCTGAAAATGACAGCCAGGATGGAAACCAAATCAGCCACTACCTTCTAATGGCATTTAGTGTCTTTTAAATGTTTGGGTCAAATTTGATTTCTCTGGTTTATGTAATTTGTTGTGGGATTTAGCCAGCTGCTGAATATTTTCATGCAAGTAAAACTTTCCAAAAGGGCCTTAAACTCCAGTGACGAGTACAGTTATTTGTATGTCAACTGCAGCTTCTATTTATAGGCTGATGAAAATATCCCCCAATCACTAACTCTCTAAGAGACAGGCATTTCATAAAAATAGATTATAAAAAAAAAAACAAACAAAAAAGCAGGCATGGTTTAGGTTAACAAAAACATTGATATTCCAAACTCTCCTCATAACCCTTACATTTAAGACATTGGTAAATTCAAATAGTAAACCCATTCAGACACAAACATAACAGCTTTACATAGGATAAGCAATTTGGGTATTCGGGAAAAAGGAATATTAATATATCCTATGGTGAATGAACACAAAAATAAGCGGAGGTTTTTAATGACTCACATAAAATTAAATTAACTGCTTTCTGTGATACCCAGTAGAGCTTGCATGAAGGCACTTACTAGAGGTGCACGTGCTTTTAAAGGGTGTTGATTTAAGACCTGATTTGTTTGAAGGTTGACTTGAAAGAATTTCAAAGGATGTAGCTTAATTAAAAATATTCCAAACTTTGCATTCTTCGCAAAACCTTTTGACCTCTCACGACATTTAATGCTTGAAGGCGAGGAGTTGACTGACTGCTTCTCACTTCACCAAAGGCACTCCTGCTCCATCCCCCCATGCAACAACCGTCATTAATTGTTGATAGGTGCTCATTACACTAACCTAAGCCAAGCGCCTAGAGAAGTGGCAGGTTTGTACGTTGCAGGCACCTACTGCACAGGGGGCACTTTCTCCCGCTGTGCGTCAAACATGGCTCGTCCTTTCAAAGATCCCAAGAAGAGAGTATGCACGTGAAGGTCTGCACATTGCAGCCATCGCAAAGCCTGGCATTCCCACCGACGGAAGAATCAAATGGAGCTATCCATTAACAGGCCAGCGAGGAGTCATTAGAGGGACTCCTCCGACCCCCCGCTGCCTCCTGTGACGGATGGCCTGCTGTCACCCCCTCCGAGGGGGCCTCTCACCACGCAGGCTGTTTGCATTCAGTCAACACTTTGCTTTTATAGGCCTGTGGAGCCAAAGATTGCTAGACTTTTGAACCCCAGGCTAACTTCTGTCTGGCTACAGCCTCATTTTCTGGAGCCAAAATCTTTTTTAACAACTACACAATAACAAGTAATTAGGGTAAAGTCTGCTAATCTTCTCCTTTGGGCCTGGAGGTTGTGTATTCAGAATCCATTGGGGTGAAGGTAGAATTACTGCCATCAAAGCCTGAGGTTACTTTGTAAAAGGGGTTGAACTCTAGGTCAAGGAAATGTTAACTGGACAAAGAGAGATCAGGGCAGATAGTGTTAAAATTAAAACTGTCCTACCGAGATAATGCAGAATTGGCTGCTTTTGCTCTGGAAACTAGCTAAATGCAAGACATGAACGGAAGGCTACAGCATTTCTTTCAAAAGGTGAAAACAGAGCAATAAAGGATTTATCGACTTACTTTCATTTGGGAATTTATTTTTAGTCTCTTTATTCAGTAAGACAAAGTAAAAGATCATATTTTTTATGTCACCTTGTATTTGGGCCACCCTGTTTCCCAAAGCTGTTTGATTTACTAAATTAAATACGCTATTTCTTAAATAGCCTCTCTCTCTTTCTCTCAAAAGCCCCAGCACAAAATTCATTAGAAATGGAGATGTTTCTGCTCTTGACTTAAGAGTCCTGAGGACAAATGGGACTTGCTGGGTGGCCGGAAGGATAAACAAGCCCAGACTCACACAGAGAGTGGGAGGAAACATGCTCCAGAAGAGAGTGGTGTCCGTGCAGTGTCCTGGATATAGCACGAGGCTGGGTTTTGTGCCTCCACTGCTTGCACATAGCATAGGTTGAGGACAGATTCCAGCTTTTCAAGGGATTAAAAGTCCAACCACTGAAAATTTTTAAACACTCAAACTAAGATCACAGATTTTGCCTGGAAATCCATCACAGAGCAGGACAGCCCTCATTCCACAGCGTGGAGTCACTCCAAAATTAATTCTGCTCTGTGCTGTCAAGGATAACAAATACGCCGCTACCCCCTCGCCGGTATCAAAGCTGACAGCTCCGACAGCATCGGCGGTCCTTCCCATGCCAGGTCCCGCTGGGCTCTGCCGCGGCACCCTGGCCGCCTCCCTCGCTTTCAGGAAATGGACAGAAATGCTTCAGCTGACACAGGCAAGGAGTATCTTTGGAAATCCTCAGTGTGCGATGGCAATTAGCACAGCAGTGGAATTACCTCAAGTTTCAATTCTCAGGGCAAAGATGTATCTAATGGTGCTGCAACTGCCAGCTGGATTAAGCCAAGCACAGTAAAGCAGATACGGCTTTCTGCTTCCAAGCTGAGCTATCAGAAGGATCCTCTTGTGGGTCCTCTGTGAAGTTGAAGGCTCCGAGAGTAGCTGGTACAGGTACCACCATGGCCGAAAAAGTGTTTTGTACAAGACCAATGGTAGCAAAACCAACTCTCATCTCTGTGGTGGGATGCTTGAGTGCATGAGGAAAGACATCTCCAGCCCCACATCTTCCTCCCAAGAAGGTGGCATCCTAGAGTTCTCCCCTTGGTCTGTGGATCGAAGGAGACTTTCCAGTCTCTCCAGAAAAAAAGGCAATAGCTAGTCTTCTTTAGTTCCCTGTCATTTTGCTGGCATTTCCCAGGGGTTTTAGGAACCCCAGGCTGGCATTACCTTCACAAAAATGTAAACTTTCTCCATACATGAGCTAAACGAAACAGGTCTCATCAGCAATAGCTTTCTTTTGTGATGAGTAGGTTTTGCATATATTTTCTTTTAATTATATCAGAGTAAAATAAATTAGTGGTGATGACTAATCATGGACACAAAGCATTTTTTTTTTCTTTTGAAGCATCGTTCTGACATGGAGATAGAAAATGACAAGCGCATTTTTATGTTAATTATGGCCATGTGAATTACCTCAGATGGATGGCACAACAACAATGCTAAAATCCACCCAAGTGAAGGTGGTTTATTTTTCTGAAACCTAGCACAGGAGCAGTGTCTGTGGTACAAAAGACATTGGGATATGTTTCTTCAAAGTTCAGATTAGAACTAACTGCTCTCTGCTGCACTAGGAGCAACACCAAAACTAGTTAACCTTTGCCTGGTTTAAATGCCTCACAGCTTAAACTAACCAGTCTAACTTTACAAACAACAGCTTGCCCATCGTATTCTTGATCTTGCATGCACAGACCAAGTATTTTAGTACTGCTCAAGCTTTGTCACGCACTCCTTGCCTTGGGCCATAACCCATGTCTGCTTCCCACCATCTTTGTATAAAAGAGCATTTATTAAACTCTCCAGTACTGAGACTCAGAGAAGCAAACCCACTGTCTTTAGCCAGGTCTGTGATTACCAACAGATCAAAGACCTGCCTGACAAAAATTATGGCTTCTAGGCAGACACCCAAGATACAAAAACGGCTAGAAACTTCTACAGGGAATGAATCAATCCTCATCATCACTGTTGGTAAAAGGCGCAAGGAACAGAATCATCTGACATTCACTTTGGAACAATACAGGTTCCTTTCCATGTCTCTTGAATAACAGTAACTTACATTTACAAGAATACATTAGAAAGTCTATTTTTCCTTTTCCCCCTCAAGCAATGGCACTCACACACATGGCTCCTGGGCCTGATTCATCACCGTATTACTTCAGCTTTATTTCAGGGACTCCATTTATAGTGCTGCAACAACATGAACTATGAGTCCTGTCTGTGATGCTCTCAAAAGCAAAAGGGTAGGATGGACTTTTAAGTGGCTCGTGACTTAGGACTGAGTTGCCTAAGTTTCCTGTTTGGTGCTCCTCCGTGGGACCAGCTCCCCAGGGTGTGAGGGCTCTGCACTTCCCAAACAAACTACTTCCTCCTCCCTTATGCTGAGCAGCCAAAACACAAGGGCATTTAGTTCATTAGTTAATTCGGAAAATTCTAGTAATGTGAGAAATTGCCCCGCCCAAGAATTTCTATCTTCTTCAATCATTAGTCAATATTATCAATTATTATGCAGCCTGCCGTGTGCAATGTGTTTTCACAGCCAAAAGAATTCCCCAGTGTCCGATTTTCCCAATGGTTAAGCATGGGAATAACTTTATTGACAGGAATAAGCTCATGGAACTCTGTAATAAGACTCAGAAACCCAAGGATGTACATGAGAACTGTCATTCTGGAATACAGCAACATGCACATTATTTAAGGCAAACCACACACTGTACCTGGCTGTGCAGGCCAGGAAAAAGGGAAATTTTCTTTTGACCTCAGATAATTATCGTACTTATTATTAACATGACAATAATGTCCCATAGCTCAAACCAGCTCTCATTAGCCAAGGTATTGTATAAACACAGCAGATCCCTGCCAAAGGAAGCTTATATACACTTTGAAGCACAAAAAATGAGAATCCTGTTAATTTTATTCCACTGTAATCGACAGGGTCTTTTAAAACCTTAATACTGTAATAACAAACTGAGGGCTTGAGTGCGATCTCTGCTACTCTTGTGTAAAGCCATAGGAATGCTATTCATTTAGAACTGGCATGAAGTAAAAACACTATTAGAAGAATATTATTAAGGTTGCAATGTTGAGCGCTTTGAAGCTTACAGAAGAACTTGTGTGCCTAGCTGCCACCTGAGAGACCTCAAAGTGTACAAGGTTTAACTGCCGATGAGCCCCAGAAACAGCTACATTTTCTCATCTCTTACCTTTCCAGCAACATCACCAAGGTGCCCTGCTTTCTGTCAGCTGGCGTGCATTTTCTCCTCTGCCTAACACCAAAACTGTTCTTAGATGATTGATCTCATCCGTATTTTGCCTGGGGAAAAGAGGGAGGTAAGGAGCATTTATACTGCACAGTGCAGAGACACTCGAGACAGCTGTGATCAGTACTGCTCAGGTACAGAAACAGGACAGCTGTGCAACCAAACTTACCGATTTGGGGCAGACTTATCGCACAACCCTTTACCTCACTGACACAACTTCGTGCATCCCCTCCCTCCTCCCAGGGTGCTGTGCCGTCACTGCTCGGTGGGGCTGGTACCTCAACACCAGGAGCCAACTCAGCTAATTTTATTGCTGCTAAGTTATAAAGAAAGTTCAAGATGCAGTTGCTTGGCATGTGCAAATTACCATCTTCCAACTGCTCAGATCTTGGGCACAAGGAGCTTTTCAGGGAAACAGCGCCAGGCGCATTCCCGACACACCCTGCCAGATTTCACATCCCTTCCTCCAGGCACAGAGCACCGAAGATGTTCAAGGAAACAGTAACAGATTTTGTTACACAGACAAAAAACAAGGCATTTTCTTCAGAAAAAAGGGCCAAGTCTTTTAGGATGACATTTTCAGAGGAATATTCATTTCATTTCATTTTTATAGATCAGCCTGAGGCATTTATATTCGAGTCCAAACAAAGTCTAGCAAAGCTGTAAACATCTGAAAAGAAAAGTCCTCTTTTAAGAGGAAGCATTGGTCCACCTTAATAACAGACATTGTCTACTGTCTGCTCTGACGGTAATTTGCGACTATAAAAAAGCTTTTGTTCACATACAGTGAACAGCCTGCAAAATTTAACTTAAAACAAAAAACCTGGGTGAGGGATTGTAAAGGTGTGTGTGAAAGACTAATTTGTTGTTCCTGTTTGTAATGTATTTCCAGAAATCAGACACATTTTGTCTTTATTTATTAAAAAAAAAAATCCTGCACAGAGTCCGAGTGTTACTCAACTCCTAATGCTTAAACTGAATATCTGCTCAGTGCTGGGCTTCAGCATGAGCTGAATTTCAGCCCAGATGAGAGGTGCTGCGCTACATTTCTTCACAGAGAGCGGAGTTGGCCTAGAAAGCCCTCAAACGAATGAATGTGGTAGAAATACTGACACAGAAAATGGAATTGAGATCACTGATAGCACAGGAAATCGTAATCAGTCGAGCAACAGATGATGTCTCACTTATCCTGAATTTTTTTTTTTTTAATGTGTTAGTAGGTCCCCAGGACACAAAAATTACCGTTTTTTAAAATAAGGAGAAAAGTTGTCTCTTACCACATTGAGGCATTTTGACTTTCTAGCTCTACATCTAGTTCATAATCCTGTAATATTACTGCATGCAGGGGAAAAAGGTTCTACAAAAATCACTAACGCCCCTAATGGTCTCTGTATAGAGGCAGATAATGTCTTCAAGGGGTTCAGGAGTGTTATGACCACCAGTTTGTGGTGGAGTCTCCACTGGTAGTCTCTCCTGCTATGCTGATTTACATCTTTTGAGCGTCCAACCTACCAACTAACTGAACAGCTAATGTGTTTTCACAAATACTAATTACTAGTGCTTCCAGCTTGTTTTTGTAAAGACAGCATTTCCCAGCAAAGGGAAAAAACACCACCTTTAAACTATATAGAACTTTTGCCCCGAGTAAACCAAGTGTCAGCCATCAATATGTTTTTCAGATGGCTTCACTT
>NW_009258616.1:1130531-1138966 GCF_000687185.1 Egretta garzetta | reverse complement strand
GAGACTTCCGTAATGCCCCAAAACACAGCTTTATCAGAAAATCAGAGAAGTTCATTAAAATGAAAGTCTTGGCGTTAAGCAAGGACATTGGCCACTTGGGAAGGTGGAAGATCTTGGTAGCAGGACTTTCCAAAACACTTGTGCCTCTGGCAAAATGAGCGAAGTGCTTCGCCATGGTCTCCACATTATGGTAAACAGACCTCCCACATAGTATCATTTTGTGTCGCTGGTATCTGCAGTGCTGGAACAGCTGAGGGATGGGAGAGCGCCAGCATTTCTAGGCTCTTCCTGCATCCTGGGGATCGCAGCTGTGAAGTAGAGCAGGACGCACTTTCTGGTGCATCTCTCAAATATAGTCCTGAATGCAACTTCTGTCATTAAGAATTATTTCCTAAACAGACTCCATACCCCCACTTTCCATCTGATAATCATCTCCTTGTGTTTGTGGTAAGTCAACATCCTTCATCTTTGCCTTATGAGGAGTGCTGTGAGCACTCAAAAATTCCCTCAGCGCTTGCAGATCCCTATGATAACAAACAACAGAAAGCATATAACACGCTTTTTTCCTTTCCTTACAGAGACAAGCACTTTACTCAGAAGAGAGCCAGCTTTCTGCCTGTGCTATCTACCAAGTTACAGCACATGCTTATCTCTCAAATTTGGCAATGAAGAAAGAAGATGCGTGATGCAGCACCATCCATTTTTGGCTGTTGTGGGGGGGAGGAAAGGGCAGAGTTTGCATACCCCAATGTCACCACACGCCATGAGAAAACACCAGTGGCCAGCTTTCATTTCCCTTTGACTATGAGGTGTTCAGAGCAAACTCAGCCACCTTCCTTGAATGCAGCACCTCGCTGGAGTCCCAGGAGTCACTCATATGTGCTGCTGTGTGATGGAGGGGTCTGACACCGTACCTGTGCTTCTGGGGTAAACTGAGCAATGCTGAACACGCACGCTCAAGGTCTAGGGGGGCACTGAACTGAGCTTAGCAATTTGTTCCACCATCTTCACTCAGGCAAAGCTTTCAGTGATTTATAGTGGTGTGGAGAGAGGGCCTAAGCTGTAGCCTCATTTAAATGGTCACATGCCGTTGTTTTTCCTGGAGCTCTGAATAAAGTGCCATCACGCTTCTCAACAGGGAAATATTTTTGGATAAACTTTTCAGAGAAGCTGAAGAAATGCTCTTCAGACACAGGATTGTTAAGCCTGGCTTCAGTTTTGCTAGCAGAGCCACCTTTGGCAGCCACGTTTTCAGTCTCTCCCTGCTTTCCTCACCGCTCCCTGCTCCTCAAAGGGGGGTGAGTGCCCCATGGTGCTGGATGGGCCCCGAGGAAAGGCTGCTTCTTCACCCCTGCCTTCCCTGTTAGCAGCAGCCAAGTGCTGCCCGCTATATACACAGGACCCAGGGAAGCCCTGCGGAGCCAAATCTACACAGCAGCAGGGAATGGAGATGGGAAATAAGGTTGTCTGCTAGGAAGTGGCAAGAGGATAGCAGTGGTATTTTCTTACTTCTTCCTCTCATATCCACCTTCCCTGTAGCTCGCTACAGCTGCCTGGGCCCATGAGGCTCATCCTGTTTTTCACTGTGAGAACAAAGAGGAGCAGGGAGGCTTAAGCCTGGGAGAAAGCAGGCTTGATGTAGGAAACCTAAGACAAACAGCAAGAGAGTAACAGGGAAAAGAGAGAGAGTAAGAAAACAAAAGAGAAGTGAGAAAGAACCATGGTGGAGCTTAGGAAAAGGTCTGTGCAAGAACAGAATCCATATGGGGAAGAGTAGCATTGAAAAGGACAAGAAAGAGAATGGGGAAAGAGAAAGTTATGGCTTCGACAACAACAAAAACCAGAAAGAGTTGGAAGACATTTTGAAAGTGGCCATGGAGTGGTTTGAAAGGGTGTGAGTGGGAAAGAGGAAACGCCAGAAGGGGAACCAGCACAATGAGCTACACGGCGTTACTGTGCAGAAAACGGGGAGCAAAGTGCTAGCCTGCAGCCAAACACTGAGGGGATCCTCGGCCTTATCAGAGCAAAGGGGGACATGGATGCCACGGGACATAATTTCACCCTTTGTGTTAAAGGCACAGATGGATCATGTGAGAAACCTCTGATCACCTGAGGGTACAGTTTTCCTTCCTAATATCTCCATAGCTTCTGAAGGAATCCAGTACCTCACACTCCTAGAATATAATATGAAGCAGGTTGAGATTTTTTTTAGCTGCAAAGGCGGGATATTCCTCCCGCCTTCGCCTATACACATCAGGCCTGTCCCTACAGGCACAAAGGATTTATTCTTCCCTTTACAAATTACTTTACCAGCTGAGGAACTGCAATAGCTGCCAAACCCCCCAGAAGCCCAAGACCTCTGCCCCATCCCAGCAAGGACTGAAACGAGGGAGGGGAGAGAGGAAGTAAGTTATTTTGAAATGAGTGCCGGGGGGGGGACGACTGCAGGAGCAAGCAGAGTCCCATCTCAGAAAAGCTGGCAAGTGCTTGTGTAGCATGAGCCATGCCCTTCACCACGCTGGGGCAGAGTTACCTGGGAGTGTGCTTGGGGAAGCTGAACATTGCTGGGGAGAGCCCTCAGCGCTTTTCCCTCCAAACCATTTGTAATTAAGAGCCGGCACATGAGTGAGTGTGAAGACTCACAGCAAAATCAGAGGTTGAACCAGGCTTTGGTTTGGCTCCAGTTCCGGTTTGGGTTTGCCCCTGACCAGTTGTTCTTGCCCAGTCTTTGTTCAAGTTCAGCCAAGGTTTCTGACTGACAGCCCTGGTTCAGACCTTGCTGGAGGAAAAATCTGGAACAAGTTTTCCACCCGACTCTGCCCTGTGTGTGTGTGACCAAAGCTGGTCATCTTCGCTTGCATGTCCTGAAAAATGATGAATTGCAGAAGTACCCATTTGGTGTTAGCCATTGGGTGAAGCAGGAAGGAAGCAGGAAGCCCTTGTGAGCACTAACTTTTCAAAGCAGCTTGCAGAGAAAGCCACAGCCCTCCTCCCCCAGGCTACATCGCTGCCTGCTGCTCTTTACCTCCTCACCTTAACGGGCACCTAGTCACAATTAACATTTGCAACTCATTCAGCCGGAAATATTTGCCCGGTGCAAACAGCTGAGGCATTTGGCATCAGCCCTTTCTCTGTGCAAGGCGTATGAAAAAGGGGGAAGGAAGAGGAGCCCTACACTTGCTGAACGGGAGAGGCCCGATTGCGCTCAACAGGTTCAGTTCACGCTGTGACCCTGCCCGGCTTCCTGCTATTCAGATGTGTTACTTCCCCTTTGCGGTAATGGCCTGTGGCAGGCGGCCAGAAAACACTATTAATTTCAGAAGTGGCCTGACAACAAACCCACAGCGAAACGAGAGGAAGTGGCGGGGAGGCCATCTGTTGACTTCAGCAGAACAGTAGGGACGCGGCTATGTAGGTTCTACAAGGAAAGCAGATTAATAATCCACAAAGAGGAAACTGGCTAAAATTATCCGCAGACTGTATTAAAAAAAAAAAAAAAAAAAAAAAGAAAAAAAACAAGGGAGTCACTTGAGCTGCAGCTGGACAGGAAATTGCTAGAGCTGCTTGCAAATCTCCACTTTGAACAGAGCAGCATAGGGAATGCCAAGAGCGGAAACCATTCAAAACTGGATTAGCACAAGCCAAGTTTAACTGCAACCCACTTCTACTTTCACAGTTTATGCGCTCAATGTAGGCCACTACTGCATGAGACACTGACTCACTTTTTTTCCCCATGTTTTGTTTGCTTTTCATTTCACACACTTGCAGTTTCTAAAATTACTTGAAATGTGCTCCGGCTGCCAGTTCTGCAGAACCCCAGCCGACAGCCCCAGCTGCAGCATCAGCCCATCGCCGTGGTACTGCATGCAGATTTTGGCACCACCCTACCTTGGGCCACTTCTCATCAGGAAGGGTGTTAATGAAAACAAGTTGCAGCAGGAAGTTTTGCAATGGCTATAATCCCTTTTTCCTCCTGCACAGACAGGACTACTTGAAGGGTCCAAAGAGGAAATGAGGTGACTAAGGGTATGAAGATGATTTTCCTCCCTGCCTTCACCTGCTAAGTTGCAATGTGGCTGAACAGCAAAAAAAATCATTTGCAGGCTGCAGACTGTTGATGGATCTCTGTGAAATGAGTTCCTGCCAAACAGATAAGGAGAGCACGAACCCATCTCCTGGCATCTGTAATAGAGTGGCCAAAATTGTAAACAAACCCAGAATACAGGAGCTCCTTACTCTTAAAAGAAGGGGGAAAAAAAAAATCCTTATGGCCCAGGGTCAGGTGCATCCCTGGGGTGGCAAAAGGATGCCAGAATATTTTGCAGCTAACCTAAAGGCCTTCAAAAGCATTCCCTTCACCAAAGCAACACAAGAATCCAGCACATGCACTGTTCATTCACTTAAGCACCAGTGGACCAAAGGGGAAATCAAGGCTTTATTGTCTTAGGGGCTGTACAAAAGCTATTGAAAGCAATCATTACCTTTAAATATAACCATATGTGTATGTGCAATTAACCACACCCACAGAGAGGGGAAAGGGGGAATAAACCAGCCAGGTTCTCAATAGCCAAAAATAGTTATTTATTTATTAATAATTTAAGGTTTTACATTCTTATAATAAATTCCATCTTAAAACTTTTACACCGTGAATTAGACTCTCCCTTATTGGCAACCATGTGCAGGTTCACTGTGTGTACACACAGGTACAAATGCTCGCACATACTTCCAGTTTTATACAAAAAAAAAGAAAAAGACGCAAAATATTGCATTTGAGGTGAAGCTCCCTGAAGAATTTGTACAGAGGTAATGCACTGTTTAGCACATCTGAAAGTTTTAAAAAGTGATCAAAAATCTTTTGCGTTCAAAGACAAACCTCCTCCCAGATGATCTATTTACAAAAGGTAAGGCAAAAAATTAATTTAATTTAAAAAATATATATATATCATGTGGAAACTACATCAAGAGTGTGAAGAAAAAAAAAATCACCACAAGGAAAAGAAAGATATATGAAAGAAGATACTGTACTTGCTCACAAAACATGATTTGCAAACTTTGCACCATTGCCATTTCTCCCTCATGGAAAGCTTGCTTCGGTTGAACAATAAAATTAAGCATGCTGCAAATATACTCTTTGCAATTAAAAAAAATTTTAAAAAACCCAAACAAATAAAGCAGAATTTATGAAGAGAACAAAACCACAGATGTTCCTTGGATTGATTTCGTGAATACATGTGATTTCAAAAAAAAAAAAAAAAAATTGCAAATCGATTAAATATTTACATTGATCAAGTAGAATACTACTGAGCTCCCGGCAAACAAGTACTCCAAATACACTAAGCTGAAATCTCTTTCTTTGGCTCCTCTAAATTAAAACAAACAAACAAACAAAAATAACCTGTCTTCACTGAAGACAAAGATGCGTGTCACAGATCCGAAAGCAGAGAGGGAAGCAGGACAGTTCCAGTCTCTAAAGAACACGTGCTCAGCCTGTCCGGCCTTACCCTACCCTCCCGGAAGTCCTCGGACCCACGCCACTGCGCCAGCAGGGACGAGGACACTGCCCACCTGACGCCTGGTCACCGCGGTCCTTCCCAGAGAGCTCACCACGTTCCCTCCCTTCGCAATAGCCGATTCCACACTGTGTAACCTTTCCTAGCCTGCACACTGGCAGCTGCTTTTTGGTAGCAGAGGCCAGAAAAAAAGAGAAAGCTGCGTTTTCTTTATCGCTGCCAAAGAGAAACCATTGAGGAGTGATCCCATGAAACGGGCAGGAGAAGGGAGGCGGTGGGAGCTCACGTGGACTGCAGGGAATCCACCTGGAAGACGTTCTGGTTGGAAGGGGTGGTGAAGTACAGCTGCTGGTTCGGCACTCGATTGTCACAGGGGCTGCTCAGCCCCAGAGTCCGCTCAAAGTCCAGCAGCTGACCCATGAAGTTGAAGTTGGGCGAAATGTTGGACTTCTTCATCTTGACGATATCGTAGGCATCGTTCATGGACAAGTTGAGCTTCTGCATGAGGTAGGCCACCGTCACTGTGACCGAGCGGCTGATCCCTGCTAAGCAATGCACCAGGACGCCGCAGTTCTTCCCCCGTGCTTCATCTGTAAGGAGACAAAGAGGCAGAGAAGGACACATAAGACAGGGGGTTGGTAACTGATCTCTCAGCACAAGCGAGATGAGTACCAAGTAGGAAGAAAGGACAATTCTGATCCCAGTGGCCGGCAGTGCAACGCAAGAGTTAACTTCACCAGCTCAAAACCAGGACAAGAGGAGAATCCACCCCCCTACGTATATGTACCCGTGAGCCCAAGAGCTGAGAAAACTAAGAATGAGACAAAGGGAGCAGGCTACGCTACACGACACTATTTTAAAAGTCAGTTTTAAAAGACACGCTTTCGCCTGGAGATTTGCCTGAAATTCTTACAGTCCCCTTGCCCCAGCATGGAAATCCTGCAATATGTCACTGAATGCCTTTTATACAGACCAGCAGACTGCAAAGGTCTATTAAATTATTCTCCAACTGTTGTGCAGCTAACAATGGAGGTATTCAGGCATTTTAAAAGAATGAGGGAAGTCACAGGGGACAGCCCATTAGGAGGAACAGGATGTCAACATTGGTTGAAAATGGGTTCCTTTGTAATAGGAAATGCATTACAATGCCTGGAGATTAGTTTCTTTGTGGCTTCCAGCCCACATTTCTTCCTGCTGGGCTCAGATTACCTACATTCTCCACTATTACCGGTATCATTCAACCGGATTACAGCACAGCTTCCCAACAGATAAATGCGATGCCCACCCCACCGCACCCCGATGGGGTGATTTTAGTTTCTCCCCGGAACGAAGGGGAGTGAGTGCAAATTTTAACCAGAACTCCTTGAGCCCAAGGGGACATGTTTCCAAAGCTGACGGATAATGTCTACGAGCTGGCTAACCCGAGGCACCGAGCCCGAGCGGTACATCATTATTACCACGAGATTTAATTAAAGCTCTGACTATACATTTGCCAGGGATACTGCTTATGAATAACTTGCATTTAAAAGCTAAAGTTAGCTTTCCAGATGGTTTCTTCTTATTCTACCGCTCTTGAGTCACCTCAAAAAAAGAAAAACCACCACCAAAAAAAAAGGCGAATAAGCCATCAACCCCGGGCTCATTTACCTCCCCCCACCACCACCAGGAAGAGATTTAAAGAGATCCCCCCCCATCCTGAGCATTGCTTAGTCCCCAGCTCCACACAAACGGCTCAGGGAGGAATCCCACCGCCAGCCAAACCGGGTATGCGCCTGCAACCTGCAAGTGTCACAGTCCACCGGGGCTCCTCGATCACCCCTCAAACAGCCCCCCCTGCCCCTCAATTTAAGCCAGCTTTAAAGCCAGAAAGCAGGGCATCCCCCAGAGCCTGCCAGAAGCGCTGCTAGCGCTTGTCGCCCGAAATCTCCTCAATTCTGCAAAAGAAAGTGAGTTCTGCAGCTTGACATATTGCTGTTAGCAAATAACCGGGTCTCACCTATAAATGAGATGGCCTCAGGAAAGAACTGAGACAGATTTTGGCTCCAGTGGTCAGAGATTGGGATCTGTTTGTACTTGAATTCGCCGGCGTTTTCAAAGAGATTAGGCAGGTTGGGGGTAACATTCAAGATGTACTTAATGCCAAACTCTTCTAAAACGTCCAGATTAGTGGAGTCCTTGGCACAGCCTAAGTAGAGGTAGGGTAAAATCTCCACCGGGAAGGAAGGCTGGTTGTTGGAGAGAGGGCTGCCATCGGAGTCGGTGGCACTGTTGGGGTCTCTGTCAATGTCAGATTCAATGTCTGATGAGGAATCGGAGCTGATTCGGAGGCCTCCCAAACCCAGGACTGGCAAAGGAGGAGAGCTGCTGCTACACGAGCTGTCTAGGTTAGTTTCGCAGTGCAGGGCGAACTCGGCCTGGAACTTGCTGAAACCACCTGGGGAGAAAAGCAAGGGAGAAAAAAAAAAAAATGCAACCTGGTGTAAGATGGCAAGCCGACTTACTTCCCTGGTACAGCCCTGTCTGCAAAGGGGCATCTGTTTCCCACCCTCTCGAGCACCAGGAAAAAGAAAAAAAAAAAAAATAATGTCACACTCTCACGCAGGCGGACTAACCTAAAAGAAGGTTTAAGAAAATCGCCTGCTGCCGCGGAGGGCTCAGCACATTCAAGATTAAAGCTCGCCCCGCGGGGACCTCTGGAACGATGCCTCGGCGACAATTCCCTCTGCCCTCCCCGGCTCACGCCGGGATCCCCGTTAGCCCCGTCCTCCCCGCGCCGCCACAGCGATTCCAGTCCTCGAGGTCTCTTTAAACAAAGCGAGGACGGGGATGCTGTGGGGGGAAAGGGCAGGGGGACAAGCCCCTTGCCCGTGCTGGCGTCTTCCCGGAGCGTCAGTGTGCAATGCCCGGGGGACGCTCGGACGCCCC
>NW_009258616.1:1130059-1130301 GCF_000687185.1 Egretta garzetta | reverse complement strand
AGCAGCAGCCGGTCGTTGCCCATCTCCAGCTGCTCGTTCAGCCACGCCACGGATTTACTAATCGCCATTTCCGACGCGAAAGGGATGGGTCTGAACGTATCTAGCATGAGGAAGGACGGGGGGAGCGGAGCGTCCTCTGGAAGCGCCCCTCTCTCTCACAGAGGCATGCGGCTGGCTCGGCGGGCGGGCTGCACCCCTCCAACTCCGCACAACTTATCTCCCTCCGCCCCAGGAAAATGAAT
>NW_009258616.1:1129063-1129325 GCF_000687185.1 Egretta garzetta | reverse complement strand
CCTTTCCCGTCCCTCCCTGCTTGCTCTCCCTAAATCCGGCGCCTGCGGGGGGCCGGCCCCGTCCCCCCAGTTCCCCAGCGCTGGTCCCGGCCCGACTCTTCATTAGGGCGTTCCGGGAATCCCGTTTTTGGGGAGGCGGGTAGCCCCTGTCCTCAGCTGATCTCTACGCGGGTGAAGGGTAAACCCCCAGCTAATCCCTTCCTACGCAGCCCGGCTTTATTCGCTGCACGAAGCGCAGCCCGGGAGCCGGCGCCCCCTCGGG
>NW_009258616.1:1128370-1128851 GCF_000687185.1 Egretta garzetta | reverse complement strand
GGGGGGCGGGCGGCTGAGCCGGGCGGGGTTGTTCCAAGGTGCGGGTTAGCAAACGGGTAAGTGAAGAGCGAGGAGCGACGATAAATCGGCTGAAGCCTGGCCTAAACGCTAATCCCGTCGCTAACATCTGGTGGGGAGTGAAATTGTTCCGAAGAGGCCAATCTCGTTTACACTGCCGCTGTGCTTCAGGACTCGGTGTTTTTAACCCCGGCCGGAGGAGGTTCCGTAGGTAGCGAGCGGCTGGGGGGCGGTGACCCTGGGAACAGGCAGCGGCATGGACAGTCCCGCGTGTCCTGCGCAGAAAACATCCGTGATGTTAATTAAAGTTGGCACGTCAATCGCTGCAGTTTCAAGCGAGGCTGATGCCCAGATGGCATTAACGACATCCTCCCCAGCGGGGATTTTGAGAGGATCCCTGCTTGCTACCTTTCTCAAAGGCTTCAAAGGGGGACGAAGTGTTACACGAACCTTGCCCAGGCCC
>NW_009258616.1:1069144-1128146 GCF_000687185.1 Egretta garzetta | reverse complement strand
GGGGGGCGGGCGGCTGAGCCGGGCGGGGTTGTTCCAAGGTGCGGGTTAGCAAACGGGTAAGTGAAGAGCGAGGAGCGACGATAAATCGGCTGAAGCCTGGCCTAAACGCTAATCCCGTCGCTAACATCTGGTGGGGAGTGAAATTGTTCCGAAGAGGCCAATCTCGTTTACACTGCCGCTGTGCTTCAGGACTCGGTGTTTTTAACCCCGGCCGGAGGAGGTTCCGTAGGTAGCGAGCGGCTGGAGAGCGTTGACCCTGGGAACAGGCAGCGGCATGGACAGTCCCGCGTGTCCTGCGCAGAAAACATCCGTGATGTTAATTAAAGTTGGCACGTCAATCGCTGCAGTTTCAAGCGAGGCTGATGCCCAGATGGCATTAACGACATCCTCCCCAGCGGGGATTTTGAGAGGATCCCTGCTTGCTACCTTTCTCAAAGGCTTCAAAGGGGGACGAAGTGTTACACGAACCTTGCCCAGCCCCTAAGCAGGGGGATTTGGCCAGGCTGGACACGCACCCCATACCTTGGCCCACCGCTCAGTGGGGGCAAATTGTCCAGCCCACCTTGCCCACCGTGGTCCTGCCCTCTCCACTGAAGAGTTTCCAGGCTGCTCCTACCAGGTGTTTCACTTGCTGTTCAGCTCTGTGTACTCAGGGTATGGTGTTTAAATGTTCAGAGCAGAGGCAGATCAAAGCCAGGAGCCTTTGATTTTTATTTATTTATTTGTTGATATCCCCCCCACCACACATGCACTATATTTAAGTCTTTTGTTTTCACGCGTGTCAGGGCTCAGGCAGGACAGCAAATTCGTTGGGGCTGGCACTGTTGGTCACTCTGTATTAGTATCACAAATACCGCAGTCCTGCTAAAATGAATAATCAGGTCATAATTTAAGTACTACCTTTTCACCCACCTCTCCACACCTCCCTCCCCCCCCTTAAAATTGGCACAATATTTATTCTTCATCCTTTTTCTCAAGTGTACCAGATGTACTTTTCTTCAAATTTTACAAACTAATATAAACCAAACCTCAACTTTACTAACCATCAATTTCAGGCTTAAGAAATGAAAGTTCTGGAAACGGAAATTCTGCAAAGCGTGAGGAACTGAAATAGAAAATCTCAAACCACCTCAGCTGTAGTTACCTCTTCAGGTGCAGTATCATGCGATACTTGTCTTCCAACCATCTCAAACATTTCTTATTACTCATTTATTCTAATAAGCTGTATTTTCTCTGTTAACCTTCATCCCAACAGGAGCCACAGCCAGAAGAACCCTCAAATGATCAATTGTCCCCTAAGGGCTGAACTTCGAAAACAAGCAGGAGGAGTCATATTAAACTCCAGTAAATGTGACCTGAAGATTAAAGACAGGGACAATTTCAGTATAACATTGTGACAATTCTCAGCAAGCTTGACAAAATGATAAATACAATTTGTTCCTTGTAATCCATGTTATTATTAATTAACATGGTTCTTTGGGGCTACACTGTACTTGGATTACCTTTCTTAAAATGAAGATGCACACAAAAACATCAGCACATTGCAGAGTTAGGATTCGAAGAAAACAGAACAAGCTCCAAATTACTTCCATCAAATGCTTCCATATTCATATAAGGTAAACTTGCCTCTCTGCTGACTAAAATATTTTAGGAAGAAAATATGTTCTGATTATCATCTTCAGGGCATTTTCAGTGACGTTTTATGGCAGTGGTTTAAAATAAAAAGCTTAGTCATTCAACATTTTAACTGAAAGCTACATATTATGCAAGCAGTTTATCAAACCCATTGAGATACCTGCCTAGTAGTAATGCAACAATAAATAATGATTGCATTTAAAGAGATTTGTATCATTGGTATTGTCAGGTCTGACTGAAATGTTACGAGCCTTAAGGTTAAGTATATGAAGGCAATAAAAAGTTAGGTGAAGCACGCTCAAGAGAGTTGTATTTCCCAAGTGGAGCTGGGGGCAGAGACTTGTAATGATGACGGCTGTAGCCAGCTCACTGCATGGCGGCAAGCTGAGGGCGGCATTTGGCGAGTTGGGAGCCAGGCAGGAGGTTTTGCACTGCAGCAGAGTTAAACAAGTAAAATACAAATGACACCATTTGAATTTGTAATGTCCCTCAGCACACACCAGCTGAAGAACTCTAAAGGAGAAAGAAAACTATGTGGCACGTGGTTATCATATTTGCATGCATGTACACGCTCACTTTTCCTCTCTCTGAACCACGCTGTCCTCTCAGCTGCTGAGGGATTCAGGAGTGGATTCAGTTAGCCATGCTACCATTTGATGCTTTGTCAGAGAACAGATCTACAACCTGAGCCTCACCAGGAGGTCACTTATCATTCAACTTCTAGAAGTTTTTATAGTACCTAGGCAGTAAGAAGAGCCTATTCCTGTTAACTGTGATTCCCTCATTCATCCAGTCACTGGCAGAGTTAGCTTTTGAACCCTGAAATGTTTATTTCTGGGTGGGGATTGTTTTATTTTGTTTTGTTTTTATACCCTTCCGGCTGCAAAGGAAACCTCTTCAGCCCAGCTCAAAGCTTATTCATCATGAAAAGCCTATTTTGCTAGCTTTTGGACCATAAACATTCTTAACACATGTAAAGGCTCGAATAGGTCTCCATGAGTGCTTATAACCTGAGCTTGTCTTGGCCAGAGATGCAGACACAAAGGCCAAGAGCCTCACATGGATGATGGAGGTCAGAGTTCAGTGTTGCTTTGCCCAGTTCCATCATGTCTCTTCCTGTAATAGAAGCCCTGGCCCTGAATTAGGCAGGCAGGCGATCTACATAGTGTAATGGGAGAGAGAAGTACCAAAGAGGCAGGTATCTATGACATTTTGAAACACGGCCAACTGGGCCACTGTGAGACGCTTCACAGCCTGGGATACTGAGGCAGCGATGCAGAGGCATCCTCAGGAGGTGAAGTACTGCTGAATTTCTTCTTTCATTAGACATCAGGGATGGGAAAGCTTTGTCCTTGTATAAGTGCTTTATTCCTCTAAAGTTGCAGGTTCGTGCCTCTCTTCTACTTGATTTGGAGCAGAATTTGATAGGACCCTGCCTTTCTATGAGAAGATGGGCCCTAAAATAGGCAAGGTTTTTCTGCATCTTTAGTCAGACCTTTCCCACGTTGCATCCATCAATATTTACGAAAGCCGGGACTCCAGCCTTGGTTTTTCACATCCCGCTGATGACCTGAATCAAAGTGGCAGGGACACTTTCTGTCTCTGCACTGTTCAACATCGGGCGAGTGAAGTACGCTCTGGGATTGCCTGCTGGAGAAGGGCAAGGAGCATGAAACACGCTGGCATCAGGATTTTGGTTGAGATGCCAACTCCTCTCAACTGGGGAAATGCAAGAGCTTGGAAAATGCAGTGGCGACAGGTTTCTCCACTGACGGGTCACACTTAGGCATGAATTTTGAGGATCTTGGCTGTCAGCTTTGACTGAATCAGCAGATGCCTGTGATTCAGCTAGGTAGTCATTCGGCTTTAGGTGTCAGAAGTTAGACGTTCACAATGTAGCTAGTTATTTCTCTAAATAATCACTTTCAGGGGGTCTTCAGAGAGGACAAACTGTTCTCTGGAGCCGCTTAGTTCCCTTTGCTGTCTCTAAATGGTGCCTAGTGGTTTGTGTAAATGATCCATCTGAAAGCAGAAATACACAAATCACCCTAGACCAAACTGGCCATAAAGTACAGTGCCTTTGGTGCAAAACTGGTTAATGCAAGGTGCCTCAAAGGGAGAACAGAAGTGCCCTATAAAGCATTTTACTTGTTTTATGCAAAGCACTAACAATTTATGGAAATGACATTTAACTGATTATTCAATGTCCAATTATTCACATCTAAAATAATTCCTGAAGTTGGAGAAATAAAGCACTGAATGACTCCATTTAGGAAATCCTTTTGACTCAAGTGCTTTCCTTGAAACAGCAAATAGCTGGATGACCTCAAGCACATATTTAATTGTGCCTTGTAATAAAGTAATGTAATTAGCAATTACTTGGGAATGGTGCTTTAAAATACTTAACAGCTACTACAGGCATGCATTTATTCAAGAGGTTTTGTTTTCTTTTGACTTCTTGTAGTATAAACTAAGTTCCCTTCTGACTGTAGCTCATACGTGAGCTCTCCAAATGGTTCCTCAGGGTGTGCAAAGGTGAGCAGTTTCGTTTGACGGCAGATCGCTAATGGCTGTAGGGTTCTCCTTTCCTAGAGGATAAAACTAAGCTTGCAGGAGGGCAGTGCAAGGCACATATTTAGCCAGGCTCAGAGTGCATTGGCCAAGCACACAAGCCAGCACTCTGATCTTTTTTTTTCCTTTTTTTTTTTTCCTCCCCACCAGCTATTGCCGTTGGTAGTGGCAGTTTTGGTGGCACTGACCTGTGTATCACTTTGCAGTGGTTTACATTCTGCTGGCAACAGAAACATAGCACGGGTGGGCAGCTCTGTCTTAAAAATAATAAACGTGAACAGAAGGGTGTGTGTGTGGATACTTTTCTTACAATTAATTACATCTTAATTTGAAAGCTTTCAAATAAAAAATGGACTGTATCATAGAGGCAAAAAAAGAGAAGCAGACTGAATTTTAAAAGCGATACTGAGACTGTGATTGAGTAAAAATACTGATACACCCCTAAATTTGGTGGCATGGATTGAATTAATAAATTAGCTTACTAGTTGGAATCCAGATTCATGTGGTACTGTTACCGTAGCTGAGGAAAAGAGCAACTCCTATTCAAAAGTCCATGGTGCAGGAATATTATGCTATTTGTATAAGGACAGCGCTGTGCTTATATTATTTCTGTGCCAATACCAAAGAGTTCAGTAGTGGCCAAAGTGTGCTCTTGTGGTTTGGGTGCTGGTGTGTTTCTCTCCAGTGTTGCCTGCTATTCAGGGACACCCTGTATCACGCTATACTGGGCACACACATCACACCAGATGAGGCTGCTGAGAAAATGCCATAATCTCTTTAGTGCTGCCCATTTTGATGTGCTTGGAAGGGCTTACTGGGCGCTAACACGTGGGCTTACCTGGAGAGGTATTAGTGCTGTCACTAAAGTATGTTCCTTCAATAGCACTGTCCCATTTTCATCCTGTTCAGTCATCCTACAAGGAAGCAAACCTGACAGCATCAAGCAAGTGTAGAAAGCAGCTTTCTGTTGCCAATGCTAAAGATTTATTTTCCTCTGCGTTTATGAGGTCCCCCGACCCCAAATGTCTCTCTTGTTCTGACCATGGGAATAAAGCCTGCTCCCAGGATGACTAAAGGCTTGTTCTAGACGGTGAAAAGAGTAAACAAGGACTGCGTTTGCACAGTGCAGGGTAAATCAGCTGTGCAGAGAGCGGAGCAGGGACAGCAAATTACGTAAGAAAAAGAGCTTCATCCTGGGACAGGCATATTCGGGAAAAGAAATGCGGCGCAGCTATCCTATGTTCTGGTTCCAAAGAGAGGCAATTAGGAGTCCAACCCAGGCATGAACAATTCAATTTCCGCTGTCTGTTTTTTATATGGCCACTGGAATGTGTCCTGGGGACCTGAGGGACTCAGTTTGGCACACAGTTTAGCTCCAGTATGTCACAGGGGGAGAGACATGGACAGAGATATGTCCTGGCACCTGCAACTCCCATTTAGCACATCTGCTTTACTTTTCACAGATGTAACCCGCATGGGGACTTCTCCTAGGCCAGGCAAGACCTGCACCAAATGGGGTAAATGCATTGACAGAGGCAAGAGTTTCCTTATTACTGGGGCTGGGGGTTTCCCTGGTGACTCGCTGCTGTCAAACACAGTTTGGTAAAAGCTTATCAAGGAGGAAGCATCAAACTGATGGCCTGACCTAGGTGCTAAAATGTCCTACTCTGTTAAAAAACACAGCTCAAATCAGGTGCTGAATTTGAAGCACCAGCAGCATTGCTGGCTTCCAGGGGACAGCATGTGACGTAAGTCTTCGTGTCCTGCCATGCAAGGGCCCAGCTTTCTGGTTTAGTTTGCTACATTTTGCACCACCACCACCCCAAAACAAAAAAAAAGGAATGGGAGATAAAAAGAAAACTGCCAAACTACAGTGGTCTCAAGGGGTCAGTCATGGCAACACCTAAGTCCCACAGATCAACCTAGTAAATTCTTTTCATCTGGAAGCTCAGGAGACATTGGTCAGTGGAAGAGGGAAACCAGTAGAAAGAATTTGGTGTAAATAGAACAAATGGGGAAAGGATAATGCCCTAAACATGGAGCAGTATTAAAAATGTCCAGGGCAGTAGCGGGTTGTGCACATTACTGGGAAATTATATATTTAAGGTGTATAGTCCTTTTGAAAATGGGCCATAAATGCGGATGGTAGTTATTTCTTCATCTCTGGTTCAGCATTTAAGAGCTTTGCAGTATATAACATACCTTGAAAACTGGGTGTGTACAAGTGTAATCTCTGCAAATGTTGACAAGAGAATTACTGTTGTTAAGTTTATCCTGGCTTTAGTATGCTTAGATATTTATGAGGACTTAATGGTAGAACTGTCCCATCCAAATACCAGGTCGTCACTTGGTATGTCAGAGCACAATGGCATGATGATTACAGCACTGTTCATGGTTGCTGTTTATGTTACTCATTTGGTACATTGGTGCCACCAGCATACAGCAAAGGTAAATTATATTAAATTATTACTTTCTCTGAGCAGTTTTGTAGTATAGCAGTAAAGTATAAACCGTTTTCACAAAGTTTCCCATTCTGGGAAAACTGTGCACATAAATCCCTATTCAAGTGTTCACACGAGGTTATTGTAGAGATGCCTACACCCTTACACTTTCCAGTGATGCATTGGAGCCTCCTCACTCTTCCTTAGAGGTTTTCTCCAGTAACTTGTAAGTGTTGGTTCGTTATTTTGTTTTTCCTTCCAGTCCAATTTTGCACAAATCTGCTTCATTTCATGTGGCAGCCCCATCAGATCGGAGAAGTTAAGCATTTCTGGATCACATTGGAATTTGAATGGGAATAAGACAGAAGTGCGCAGGAAGCAAGGACTGGGATCCAGCAGTGCCCTGCTCCCTTTCCAGTCTGCGCCAGGCCAGTGCCTCAGCACAGGGTTAGGATGAGCTGCACGGAGGGGAGCGCTGTACTGCAGATAAGAAGCTTCATGGCCAGCTGTAATAACTGGATTTGGAAAGGTGAACATTGCACCACACGGAGGTCAAAACTGAGTAGGTTGTAGGTACAGTTGCTTCTGTATCTTGTTTCAGCAAGGAGAATCCAGAAGACCACAGCCAGCCACATCTAATCCCAGCCCTGCCCTTATATGGAGCTCGGGCAGGATTTCGGAGAGCAGACACCCTCCGCAGCGCTGCCATTCTTGGCTGCTTCCTCCGTGATGGGTGGGCAGGATCCCAAAGATATAGATTATCCTTTTTTTTTTTTTCGTGAGTGAAGTGTGACTTTATTGAATCAGGGAAATCACATTAGAATTACGCTCTAGATGATGTATCCTAGATGGTTAGGTCTTCAGATACGTAGAGGAACGCTCAGTGAGTCAGCCCTGCAATTTTTGGTGGAGTAGGTCTATTCCGGCGTGTGGGTGTTCGCAGAACAATTACGTAAGTGTCAGGGTAGCGAGGAACTTTTGACATTTCTGGCAGCTTAACTGAGTTCTTTTCAGTCAAAAATATACTAATTGTTGTTCCCTTGCATTAAACACACATCATTGCCTTAACTGGATTTGGGGGGCATTTTTTTAAGTATCAGTTGTCAGGGCAAGATATTGGAGTGGTTTTATTCTTGAGAAAACAGGAGATTTTTCACAGTTACAGTGAGACGAACATTTGTGAGAACCGTTTTAAATCATTTAAGAGGGTGCGAAAGTTGTTATGCCATATGCCTGGAATTTACTATGGTAAAGCTAATTACTGCCACTGACTGCAAGGGCCCGTCAGCATTTTCATCATCACACCCACCTTCAACACCTTTTCTCTTTTTTTTTCTTTTTTTCTGAGTTTTAGTTTGCCTGACTTTTTTGCTTATATATTTTTTGGGCTAAAGAATGGTAATGCAACCTCCAAACTAACCCTCAAAATGCCTTATGGCCTAAATTCAAGGTGAGTAGGTTCGGTACCCCACTGAGATATGGTGGATTAAATGACGAGGCAACTGCTTTTCTGTGTGTATTACACAGGGAAGGAAGGAGAACTGATCTGTTTCCCAAGAGCAAGCTACCAAAATTAGTCAGACTAGGTCAGTGTCCAAAAGGCATTTCCAGAGAAGATTTCTCTCTAAAGATTAAATATGAAAGAAACAAGACGTGTTAACTGTTTTCTTTCTTATTTGATCCAAGTCGTGCCTTTGGTACCAAAAACCCCCAGTCAAACTAGCCAATGGATTTTATTTTTTTTTTTTTGATCCAGATAAATGTGAAATCTTTCAAATGATCATGACCTTGATATACAGTCTCTTCTTCTACATGGTACAATTAATGAGCCAGGTCACAACCCTGAATGGTGCTGGGCATCCAGCTGACATGCCTGAGTGATCGTCTAGCAAAACAGCATTTGTCTATGGCTCCTGGAGTCAACAAATGGCTGTAGAAGTTTTTCATCTAAAAAGGTATTATTTTCTGGAGCCAGTCGGAGAGAAGAACTCTGTTATGTGCTCTGTGGCTTCGGAGGGAGAACTGAACCTACCATCTGTGTGGGTGCTTGTCCACACACAGCACGTCGGCTGTGTTAGCAAGTCCTTACCGAGACTGGATGAGGACTCTACCAGTGACGGTATGTGATGAGGAATCACTGGGGTAACCTGTGTTCTTTGGGCTCCAAGCAATCTGGTTTTGGTCAGGAATTTTCCTAATTAGTGAGGACAACTTCAGTCTGGATGTTCTGGCTTAATGATATGTACATTATGCCAGCTCAGACTCTTAGCACAAGGGGGTACATTTTATCACTTGTCTCTGAAAATAGCAGACTCAAAGTTTGAATCTGAAGTCACTGCAATCATCCAATTGCTTCTCCAAAACTTAGACAATTCTGGAGATCTGCGGTGTGAATCCATGGCCTTGTATCACTCGCAGCCTGGTGGACTGAAGGGATTCATTGTTCTGGTGTGTGCAGGAGGAATTGCTTAAATCCAGTGAGCAAAAACAAAGGGCCTCTCAGTGCCTCATATTTCCTCCCTGAGATTTACGCAAAGTAAATGAAGGAACCAAGTCTTCTGCATTGAGTGCTTGGGATGAGAGCACTCTTCACTCTAGCCCAGTGCTTTCAACCACCACCCGTGTCGATTCATGTCGTTAGTCAGAGAAAACTGGAGGCAAATAAGCATGCATTCTTGCATACCAAGGGCTCTCTACGCTCACTGATAAAATTAATCTCTCTTAGATGCAGACACAGACTAATCATTTAAAAACACTTGCTCCCACTTCTTTGAGACTCATTAACAATGCACGTGATGCCTCTGCTATGTCAGGAGGACAAGAACTGTTACATACAGGTAGGGAAGGGTCACCTACCTGCATCATTCAGCTTCAGGGCAACTCAGAAACCTGCAACAGGGTATTTCCTTTGAAGGGTTTTGTTAGCTGGACTTTCTTTTTTTCCTGAAAACCTACAAAAGTAAATGTACGAATTTACATCATTAATTGGTAAAGCTAAGAGGTGTATTGCTATGGCAAAATACTGATTACAATCTGCTAATTGTCAGGTGCACACCTGTCTGTCTCTATTGAGGAAGTATTGCTTGATTCAATCATTTTGATGCTATTTATCTCATCTGAGTAGGATGATCAGTATTCTCGAGCTGGAGACTGCACTGGAAACAAATAGAGCAGTAGGTATTCTGGTTTTAGCGGCAAGGGAACTGCAGGTAAATTGACCCAATTCTCTTCATCAATATTTTCCACAACAAAAAGCAACTGCAACATTAAAATAGTAGCAAGAAACAATAGGAAATTTCATAGCCATTAGAATAACAGCAGTCTGTGCCGTGAAAACGATTTTAGGTGCAGTGCCTCAGCCCCCTGTGAGTGGTGTTACAGCAGTTTTTCAAGCTAGGTTAGATGACATAGTAAGGCAAAAGCAGTGCCTGGAATAGCACCCATGGTGTTGATTGTGGTTTTGCTCTTATAAGCATAGCCCGTATCGATTTTGCAACCGATTCCCTGCAAAAATATATTGCATATTACTTTAGGAGGCAGATGAGGCCAAAATTGCAGAGTAATTAACCAAGGGCTTTTTATTCTCAGAGCTTGGAATTGATCAGTCGCTCTGATCATCCATTAAGCTGGATTCAGCACATTGCCTGTAGAAAGAAGGGGAAAATGAACTTCTCAGCATAGAGACAGTAGAGTTGAGGTGGGAAAAACATGCCAGAGGGATCAGGTCCAGCTGTGGCAAGGCGAGCTCCAAGCAGGGGTTACAAGTAAGGTGAAGATGACCCCAAAACCTCTACTATGCCAACAGCTGCCCTGTGGATTTGTGCAGCTTCAGCCCTGTGTCCCCTGGTTCCTTCCCTCCCAAATTCCCACCTGACCTTCATACTCGGTCCTCCAAAAACATGTGAGCTGCCTCCATTCTCTATGGGTTGAAGAGTTTGCCTGCGAGAATTCCTGGGCATCTGATGCATGTCCTACACACACTGTCATGAGGCACACTGGTGAAAGGGTTACACGGGCCAGCAAGGAGGGAATTGAGCATTTGCTGAGGTTGTTTTTGCCTAAGGCCACCCCTTAGTGCATGAGCCCCTTTGGGAACAGCCAGGAGACATTTTGCTCACTCCAAGTGGGGTTATGAACTCTGGCTAAGGTCAGCGAGGAAGGATCAAGGTCTAGACAAAATGGGGCCACTGAACCCGAGATAACAGCCCTCCATGAAACACGGTCTCTCTATCTGAGAACAGGCTGCCCACCTAGTCTGGTCTCTGTCTGAGCTCTTCTTACCAGCATGAGGATAAAATACCTTACCTGACGTATTCTTAGGTAGAGACTGTTCTCTTTAGCTCTTCATAATCTGCCCAGCAAGGGCATTTGTTGAAACTCAAGGTGTCTGTTTTCATTTCTGCTGCTGGGTGAGAGGGCACCTCGCACTTCTCCGTGGGTATGGTCTAGTTCACTTTTGGAGGAAGTACAAAATGCTTCTTGAGAAGTGGTAGGGAGCACTTTGTTCTCTGACTCCTTTCCTTCCCTCAGGTCCAAAGAAGGGTTTCTAGGAAGCACTTAGTTTTGGTTTGGTTTGGTTTAGTTTAGAAGTCATAGCATTTCTAGGAACCTACAGTCAGTATATACTTGGAAGAGAGAAGATGGGTGTTCAGAGGAATCAAAATGAATTCCTGAGATCTGTATGTCAAAGATTTCCTCCAAGGGTTTTCTTAGTACAAGGTCCATATTCTTCTGAAATTTCCCATATGTTTTCAGGGCTTTCATAAGAACATGTGGGCTACATTTGCTATGGAGTGGCCCTTGGACCAGGGTGGATTTTACCTTCCAAGAATCAACTTCAGCTGAAGCAACCCAAAGTTCATGTCAAAAATTTTTTTTTTGCCCCGCTGTCAGTGACATTTGTGAATGATGGAAAACCATCCATATGGCTAAACAGACTATCTCCACTCCCCCACAAGTAGTGACTTAGAGGATGAAAGTAATATTCATCCTGATCATCTGTTTTGTAACAGGATATTTATCTCAAGCTTTCAAGTATGTCATTATTATTGGGGGAGGAGGGGAATGGGCAGCAAGACAGGATCTGTAGCAGATTATTGATGCTGGGAAGTGGGTAAGCTTGAGGGAAGGAAAAGTGCCTGAACTCCACCAGCTCCGCTATTGCTCAGGAAGAGGGGCTGCAGGCCCGTGATAATATGAGGAGGAGGAGGAAGCATTCTTATTGTGGTCAATTAGGAGTCCAGGCAGACTAAGTGGAGTTTGAAAAATGGCTAGGACCCTGAAAGGGGGGATGACAATGACACATCTAATGCGTGTGAAGAGAGGACTGGTTAGGACAGGGACTGGGGACAAGGCTGTAAATCTGTTTCCGTGAGCACATCCTTGAAAGCTAATCCTGTGGTGCTGCAGGGAGGCTGGCAGTGGAGGAGGCTGAATCCCAGCTTTGGGACTCTGGTCCAGTTAAGCAAATGGCACAGTTCTGACTGGTACTGGCCCAGAGTATGGCTCAGTGTTTGCGGCCGCCTAAAAATGACCTAATTTAAACTCAATTTCTGAACTAAGGAGCATGAAAATTTCAAAGCTTTTTGCTTCCAGTCAGAACTTCCAGGGGTGGTATTAATAGCTTTGGTGAACTGTACTCCATTGATTTAAAGCACCTGTGCTTCTGAAAGTCAGGATTTTATCAATTTTTTATCACTTACACAGGAAGCAGTGCTGGGCTTAATGCTATTTATCCAGCTGGACATATTGACTTTGACTTAGGAGATCAAAGCATTTGGGTTAGGGATTGTGTAACATCTTCCTATAAGAACTGTCAGGAGTAAATTTACCAAAGCCTGAAACTTTGATTGATGATCATTTTGCATGAGTGTTCAGCATCGGGAAGCACACAATAGACCCTTTCTCTTAATGGAGCTGCAAGCTGTGGCACCTTTAAACATACATATTTTGAAACACGTTTCATCACCTCCTGGAACATAACAGTACACAAAACCCTGGAGGTACACTTGAAAGTGAGCTTTCCCCGGGCTCCAAGGAGGTGACCCAAGACCATTTAAGATGCAGCTTGCTGTAATGCAAATTGGGAGCCAGTGAGGAAAATAAGTTATTTGTGGTTTGGTTTTTTTTTCCTTTTGCCATTGTAATAACAGCATTTCCCAATAGGTAAGAGGCTGGAAAGTGCTATCTCAGGAGCTCAGAGATTCAGTCCTCTGCTCCAGTGAGTCCTTGTAGCACAAGACCTTCCTCCAAGGATAGATAAAAGAGACTTGACTTCTTGTCCCAGCTTATGGTGAGACATATCACCTTCTGTGAACTGACTTACCCCATCTATTTATACATGAAGGGTACTAAATACGCTTGTTAAACACTTTGGCATCTTATATGAAATTATTGAGGGTTTATTCACATCCTCTAACTTTTAAAAGGTAGGACGCTGCCCCCCTTCACTAGGGTAATGAGGAGAGACTCCACAGAGCAGACCTCAGCAGGGAATCCTAATTTAGGGGCACTAGCTGCCCCCCAACAGAGAATACCTTCTACCGCTGGCTACAAAGAGAGCCACGGAGAGTAATCTCCTGCCACTATCTCAAACGAATCCGTGTAAAGTATCTGTCCCAGCCTCAGTGGAATTAAAACGATAGCGGTCCCCTCATCGTGGGAGGTGTTGTCAGCATGGATGTACTTTTTGGATAGTTGCCCTTGCTGCAGTAGTAAGGGTCATGTAAAGAATTAAAATGGATTAAATATGACAGGCGGTTGTCTGAGTTTTTCTCTCACATAAAATTAAACCCCAAGAAGTTACACAGCATTATACTGGCCCTATTACCGTCCATCCATGGGTTTGAAAGCCATGCGGGGCTTTGATCTGCTCTGAAAATTACTGCCGTTGTACAAGACAGTGTTACTCTGTCTTTTTGGCTAGGTGCTGAGAGTGCAGATTATGCCCAAAAGATGGGCCAGCCCCACGGTGGCCCTTCCCATCTCGGTAGCTGTGCCCTGCGGGTCTGCCCGCCGGGGCTGAGGGTGGCTGCAGGGAGCTGTGCTGGCCAGCTCTGACCCACGACTCAGGTGTCTGCAGCCAGCGTGCTCCTACCTAGAGCAGCAAGGGCGTTTTGAGCGGTGCTAAAGGGGCTTGTCACTGCTGTCACCTTTTTGTCTGCGAGCCTTTGTCCTGAGCATGCCACCCCCTGTGCCCAGCTGGCCTCTGTTACTGCAGCATGCAGGGGTCTCCTGCCCTCCAGAAAGATGGCAGTTTGAAAAATATTATGTGGACTTTTCCTTTCTTTTCTTTTTCTTTTGTCTTTTTTTTAGCTACAAACAAACAGCCAACACCTAAATATTTGGAGCGCGGGTTGCATGGCTCAAGGACTCAGGATGATTAAAAGCAGGAGCCGTACAGAGACATGCAGAAATGATTGCTTTTAACAAGACAGGAACTTTGTCTGAAAACAGGATGACCTGCTGCAAAAGACGCCAACAAATCCCCGCAGAGCTTTAAAAAAAAAACAAGCAGCAGAGCCCGAGGAGCGCCAGGGTCTCGCTCTTTTTCAGAGCGGCCGCTTGCATCTGCTCTGCTGGGACGTGCTCTTTCCTGATGAACGTAGCTGCCCCCCTGGCCGAAAGGGGTTCTGGTGGGAGGGTCTGGGACCGCGGTCGTCGGTTGCCTGGGGAGCACGTCCCGGGCCAGGAACGGAGGGGGAGCGTGGTGGCACAGAGCCTGAGCAAGAGATGGCACCGTAGAGCGCCTGAGTGTGTTTAAAAAAAAAAAAAAAAATCCTGCCTAGTAATAAAAAGGGATGCAAGGGTAAACAGGAAAAGAGCACTCCACACTGCGAGCAGCCCGGAGGAGGAGAGGCTGGGAAGAGCACTGATCTGAAAACCTGATATGGAAACTGAAGGGAAAGATTTCTTAATATTCCCCGGGACAAACATGCTGCAAAAACACAGCCTCGGTGCAGCTTTGAGTGGCAGTTGTGTGCTAGTTCCCCTGTGCCTTTGCACCAGCAGGATGGAGGCTTTGGGAGAGTAGCACGGGCTCTGCAGGTTTTATTGGCTGGCTTCAGTGGCTGTAAAAAAGCATCCTTTCACACTTGCATGAAATACAGGCTTAAGAGACATTTTTACTGCGTAACTGTATTTCCTGACGGTGAAGTTGCTGCAGCTCTGCACACCTGTGCTGCGTCTGTACTGCAGCACGGCTCACTCTCCCAGTTCTAGTGCGAATCTCATGACATATGTTGCCTTTTCCACTAAGCCCTAGCTCTTCCAGGCTTGTAATTTCATGACAGTCTTGGTTTTCATGTATCTGAACAAGTCTTTCTAGCCTTCAGGCCTAAGAAAGAAAATATTGAAATCATAAAGGCAGCTTACCATGATGCCTAGACTGAAAACCCCTTTTATTGCTATTTTCTGGTGGTGAATTTTCAAAACAAATCCAACTTTGAGGAATTAGGATATTGATATTTAGGCTTGATCACATTGACAACTTCTGCTTGTTGGCAGAATGTGCAGACTCAAATACTACGCAGGTTTCCCTCTGCAACCTGCGTACCGTCAGTGAGACACCCCTAGCGGTAAACGTGACAGGATGTGTATGTAGCATCAGGCCCAGGGACAGCAAATTCCTTTACAGCAGGTTTCTCCTCCATGCTGCTCCCAAGTCAAACACTTCCTCAGAACTGAAATAACAACGTATTGCAGCTTGTGTTTGTATGCGGCCAGGCTGTAAAATCCACTGACAGTAAAAGATTCAGCCTCTCAAATATAGACCCTGGCCCCTACTGAAAGGCAAGCAAGTAGCCTGGGTTGGTGTCAGTGGTTTGGCTTTGTGTTGGGACTTTTGGCACGGAGATTGCCCCCCTGGGCACCAGACAGCTCTGTGCGGTCAGCTCCCCATGGCACCGATGCTCCTGCACTCGCCAACAGAGCACACCTTTTCCATTTTGGTGGGTCCTGCGGAAAACGCTGTAGTTCAGGCAAATGTCTATCACCTTACAGGCACTGATAGGAGTTGCAGAGAGGTTTTTGGATCGCCTCCCCTGGATGCAGCCCTAAATCCCTGGTGATGCCCTTCCAATGCCCCGGTGCTCCTTTAGCTCCCTGTGGGTGTTTACCAACCCTGGCACAGGAGTGCATCCATGTACCTCCATACCAGGCTGTCTTCCAGAGAGGCTCCAGCCTTTTTGGGTGGGGGGAGCAGGGGAGAAACACTTAGAATCATCAAATCATTAGGTTGGAAAAGACCTTTAAGATCATCAAGTCCAACTGTTAACCTAACACTGCTAAGTCCACCACTAAACCATGTCCCTAAAGGCCATGCCTACCCGTCTTTTAAATACCTGCAGGGATAGGCACTCAACTACTTCCCTGGGCAGCCTATTCCAATGCTTGACAACCCTTTTGGTGAAGAAATTTTTCCTGGTGTCCAACCTAAGCCTTCCCTAGCACAACATGAGGCCATTTCCTCACTTGCTACCTGTGAGAAGAAACCAACCCCCACCTCATAACAACCTCCTGTCAGGCAGTTGTAGAGGGCAATAAGGTCTCCTCTCAGCCTCCTTTTCTCCAGGCTAAAAAACCCCAGTTCCCTCAGCCAATCCTCATCAGACTTGTGCTCCAGACCCCTCACCAGCTTCATTGCTCTTCTTTGGACACACTCCTAGCACCTCAATGTACTTCTTGTAGTGAGGGGCCCGGAACTTAAACACAGTATTCGAGGTGTGAAGAGCTCATCCTTGTTTGTGAGCTCTTCAGATAATGGAAAATATCTTAGTCTCAACCCTATTCTGGATATTGCTTTAAGGTTGACAAAGAACAACTTCTCCTCACCCTCCCAGGAGGAGGACAGGCGCTGGGAGCACTGCGGGCTCAGGGCTGCTCTGAAGCTGGGCATCTCAGAGTGAGGGTCCAACTCTGCAGCCAGTCACAGGGGTGACAGCCGCCCCGCACGTCTTTTCGGCCCCCGCATCTGATGGAAAATGCTTCCCGCTGAGGAGCTGTTGAGTTTCAATTTACGATCAGTTTACCTGCATTGGTTGGTTTTGAACCTGTTTTCTCAGGTAGCCCAGTCCCTTGGGCACGGGTTTGTGTTCATTCACCTTTTTATTACATAACAGATGTGGGGGTTTTTCTTGGCTTTAGTATAAATGAAAGCTGATTTGCTACTATTAATGTATGTCACTGACCATAGATCAAATACTTATCCATGGCCCGCAGCATCCTTCAGCACTGTACTACTTGAGATTAAGTATTACACAGTAGACACTATGATCAGAGAAATTTCCAATTTATGATAAATTAAATTAAAAAGGAATTATTTTTTTACCTCATCGAGATGGATAGAAAGACCAGTTACTTAGTCCACTGGTTCCCTAATTATCTGATCTTCACATGCACCCTTACAGAGACAAAAACCGCTATAGCACCACACTTCGGTTTGCCTCTATAACTTCCAAACTCACTATGAACGTGAAACACCAGACCTAATTGCAGAGTGTAGATAAGCCTGCCTGTGAAAGGATCTTGAGAATTTTATTCTTACAAGATGTTCTTGTTCTCCTCGAACAAGCAAAGACATGATATCATTTATATTAGTCTAAGAAAAATTAATTCTAAGTAGACATGTCAAGGCGGTGACAGCTTGATTTAAAAAAGATTGTAAAATAAGTGTGCAAGATACTTAAATACATCATTGAGGGGAAAAAAAAAATGTTAATTCATGCTCCATAAGCAAGAGATGGTTTAAATTCTGCCTTAAAATGAATACAAATTGGATGAGATGTCCCAGGTCCTAAATTCATCTCACAAATTGTCAAAGGAGCACAGCAGAAGCAGCATCACTGGAGATCTAACGTGGAAAAAAATGTTTCATTTATGTTAAAAAATGTTGAGTTCAGGGCAGCTGCTTAGATTTCTGCAAATATTTTTTTTCTCCCATAGCTTTGTCTTAAATAAGAGGTAGTGGCTTTTGTTTGTCACTTTTCATTTGAATGGTGGATCTTATGAGCCTTTTTTTTTTCCATTTGAGGACATTTTAACTCTTGCATCACCTCAGCCTCTTGGAAGGGAGTCATGGAGGACTGATGCCATTAGTGCAGGATAACTTTTAGGCCATTCACTCTTTAATGGGCTACAAACTAATTGACTATTTTGGTTCTGTCCGGTGGGGTCTCCAGCTTGGCCAAGTATTGCACCCTCAGTGGCTTCCATGCCTACGTCCTGCAAACGCCTGGAAGCACAGACCTTCTTCACTGACAAAAAAGAACATTCAAATCAGCTCCTTTGCTGCAAAAAGCTCACTGTTTTGGGTGGTGAAAACATAGATTCTTCACAGTACCACCCTCCCTCCAAAGGGACGCTGCCATTTTTAAGGCCTGGCCAGGCAGCACGAGGGTCATGCTGGGCACGGAGCGGTGCAGCCTGATGCTGCTGTCCCCAGTAGAGGACAGTCATGGCCACCACTGGCCCCAAGCTGGCTGCAGGAAGGTGGCTCCTGGAGAGATGACAGCAGGGAAGAGAGAAAAGTGGAGGCAGGCTGCAATTAAGGTTTGGGAAAAGTGGCTATTTAAGCAGCAGGCCAAGGGTGGCAGGGACCTCTGGAGACCATGCAGTCCAAGCCCCCTGCTCAGAGCAGGGTCAGCCAGAGCAGGTTGCCCAGGGCCAGATTCTGCACCTCTAGCTCTAAGCAGCACAGAAGCAAGCATGAAGTTTGAAGCCTTGGAGCCAGAAGTTTGGCATAGCACAGCATGTGCCAAACTCGTGCTGAGAAGTCCTGAGTTACGCGGGATGATGCTCTGAAAAGATCATTCCAATGAAGCTCTTTTTCTTTGTATTCCAACTAGTCACAGATTATTTTTTTTTCTTGCTCCAGATATTACTTTTCATCATCCTTGCCATATGGAAGAAAGGAATGAAGCTATTCCGATCTACTGCCATAAAAATATGAAATGTTGTTTGTGTGATCTTCAGAGTAGATTAGAACTGGGAATTTCTGCTTTGGAGGGATTTTCAACATGCTGAAATTTGTTTTCCTTTCAATCTAGACAAGCTAGAGTAGTGTCAAGTTTTCCAACAAATTAGAAATCCCCTCCACAAATGGATTTGTAAAATATGTAAATGTTTTATTAATCTTTATAAGCAGTGCTGCAAAGCAAGATGTTCATTGATAACTTTGTTTTATTATTTTAGATAATTTGATTTTAAAATTATTCCATGGTTATTCTGGGACTCAGTTCATCATTTGGCCATCTAGATTCTCAAAATATTCCTTTGGGGAGGACGCTCAGAGATGGCCAGCACTGGCATTGCTGCTCCCTCTGAAGTGATCGTTGACTTCTAGGAACAGAACATGACAAAGACATGAGTGCTTTTGGCAAGCCTGACATTAAAGCCTGCTATTTAGCATGAGGAGTTTAAAAAGAAATACTGTGAAGGTAGGAGGTGCAGAGAATGGGTAAGCATCTCTCCAGAGACACAAGTCGTCTATGATCAGTTATACCTGGGTTGCAAGGCACGATGATGGAGCGGTCAGTGCAGAGGTTACTATGGTAAGTCTCTGTTTTCCCAACATTATAAAATGACATATGGAGTTCCTTTACAGGAGGTTGGCTAGTCCTGGTAATGGCAATAATACAAATGACACAGGTACAACCGCTCCTAGTTCTTACAGAGGGTTCAGGTATCACCACGTTACCTCCCCAGCATTCTGGCTTCTGAAGAGATGCGTTGGCTGTGGTGGCAGCGAGCCAGTGCTCCCCAGGCAGGTTCTCCACTCTAGCTAAGAAATCCCCTGGGAGCTGGGCTGGTGGTGCAAGGTGTGGTGCACTGGCACTTCAGTGGCTTGAAGAAGAGCTGGCTCAGGTGTAGGGTTCATGCCCCAATAGAGCCATGCTGGAGACAGCCTGGGTCTCTCTGCCCCATGTCCCAGCCCTGTTTCCATGTTGGGAGGTGGTGTGTTCACCTCCCAGCCAGCTCTGGGTAGAGCTGATGGGTTTGGGCTTAGCCCCACAGGGACACAGCCGTACTATTTCTTGCCTCATCTGTCTCTGGAAGTAGTACAGGCATGTCTGTGTGGTGCTGCCCCTGAGCCAGCAATCCCGGCTCGTTTGAGCCATCGTCCTGAAGGCACTGTTTGTCCTGCAGACAGCTCAGCAGCCCAGACAATGGGATAGAAACAGGCTCGGGGAGACCAGATGGCATCATTATACCTCTGTAAGAATTAGACAAGTTTTTTACTCTTGCAAGGGCACTTACACTACAGGGGAGGCTGGACTTTGCATCACTGAGTTTACACACTGTGGCCTGGGCAGTGCCAGGAGATGGCTTCTTACCCCCTCCCATCTTCATTTCTTAATCAGACATAAGCAATGCAATGCTGAAAGGTGCAAAGCAAAATGTAAAATGATTTATTAGGGTACATTATATCAGTTCTCAAAAAAAATGCAGCAAAAAGAAAAACAGCAAACAATTAACATAGGGTTGTATCCACGTGTATTTTGGATAAGTGCTTACGGTAGCACAGAATCGGTTTCTGAGGCATTTGACGTACACAGTGGACCTTATGGCCTTTACTGGTATGAAATTCAGAACGTTTTCAAAGTTTCTTGGCACTGCAGAAGGCAAGTTACTGTTGACTACATGAAGTGATGCTACAAGTGGGAAGTGATAGATGAGGAGACAACGACAGCTCTCGGGGCAGAGACAGATGCATCTCCACCAGAGCGCAGGGACAGATGTATCTTGTTCAGTCCAAAATTGCTTGTAAGTTGTTATTGTCCAGTGCCACTGCTGAGTGGAATAAAGCTGCACTGATTACTGATACAGATTCTCCACTCCTTTTCCTGTAGTCTGAATCTATACATCATAGCTCCAGGTTAAATTGTATGTATTAGGAGCAAACATAAAATAGCTACAGAGCTCAGAAGTGCAGATGACTGGGGAATCATGTGTTAATGAGATAAAAATTTTATTTTTCCTCCCAAATGCAAAGGGACTATTTAAAGACAAGACTTTTCCTTGGGGGAAAGACCATTTCTGAGGGCTTTTTTCAATTGTTTTCAGCATCATTGCAGCTCAGCCAAATAAGCCAGGCTACCAGGAACAGGGCAGTATCACCCATGAGTGATGCAAGAGCAGCTGGGGAAGGGAGGAAGACCATCAGGGACGAGTTGCTGAGGGAGACACCTGGGGGTTTTGGCAGGGTGTTGAGCTAACTCCTGAAGAAAACCAGGCAAAGTCTGACTCTCCAAAGTCGAGAGCTGCTGCATGAAAGGGAGGAGGAGACAGGGAGGATTCTCCTTCCCAAAAATGATCCCGTGGTAAAAGAGGACCAATAGCTATAAGGAGAAAAGAAATAATGTAAGGAACCAGTGGAGAAAATGCCAGGCCTTCTCATGGTCCACTGACTTCCTTGCCAAGCAGCTGTGTCCTGCAGCTGATGGATAATCCTGGACAGGGAACAGCCAGCCAGGGAAGGCATTTCAGTACTTCACCTACAGGCTTTGGTGAAGAAAAGGGAGCAGAGAGATAATGTCCTGATGGGTGGTAGCAGGCATAGATGCGATGTTCTTTCATCATCCTTGTTTATGGTGTGGCAGCTGGACTGAACGCACTCATTTATATTGCATTGCACGGTGTGTGAGTGCTCAGCAAACAGAGGCAGGTATCTGAAAACAAGGTATGAATAAAGGCTGCAGACCAAGAGCACAGTGAACTAAACCTGATGGCAAATAGGCTTTAATCTTACACTGCAGGGCAGTAACTCCCGCACTAAAGCAAAGAAGAGGGTTGTATGTCTGGGCTGCTGGCTTCACACACTCTGGCAAGGACCACCACGTTAATGTTTATAAACCATCCCAGAGGGTGTACAAGAATAGCACAGGGGCTCAGGAAGGGCAGACCAGTTCTCCATCAACACATTGCAGTTGAATTTAGGCGGTGAGGTAACTGCGCTGCACTTGGGCCACCCAGCAGAAGTAACTTGGCCACGCACCTGTGTGGACCTCGCTTGGGCAAAGTACTCCCCAAAGCTTGGGCAGCCTTTGCTGGTGGGACTTTCACTTTCTGGAGAGGGTAGAAATAAAATGAGCTGGACAAGGAGGGCGAGCAAGGAGAAGAGCTATCAGGCCCCACTGTAAAGTACCCAAACTAGGGACATGGTTTAGTGGTGGGATGGCAGTGTTAGGTTAACGGTTGGACTTGATATCTTAAAGGTCTTTTCCAACCTAAATGATTCTATGATTCTATAGCCAAGTGTCTGGGAAATGTGCTTCCTGAGAGCAAACTGGTGCATGTGAAATTCTATGCTATGATAGGGAGTTGAAGAAAAAAAGATCAGTGACTTTGCAGATGAACGACGAAAGTGCCAACATGAGAAAACGAGCTCTTGGTTTGCCATAAAGGCATTTGTTAAGCTTTCAAGTGTTGAGCAACAGGAACGTAAAACCTCTTTCGGTTTGGTGGCAAGAGGCGGCTGAGAAGGAAGGGTACTTGTCTGAATTAAAAATCAACTTTTGCTAGACTGGTGTTCCTGGCAGGTTACACCTGCTTCCCACCCCGTGCCTTGCTGCCACTCTGTCTGGAGCAACGTGCTCTTAACAATAGCTGGTGGCTGGAAGGTACAGCGTGTGCTGCACTGCTCATTTCCCCTTCCTCCCAGCCTGATTGTTATTGCAGCGCTCGGGAGCAAGAAGGGCTCTTTAACACCATTAAGCTGTGAGAAACTGCGGCTGTGACAGTGAGGGTCTGACTTCATGCAATACGAAGTTGAAGAAAAATATTTAAAGAGAGAAGATGCCTTCCTGTAAGTACTTTGTACTGTAAAGCATATGTATATACACAAACACGCATCCAGGAGGAGGTGTCCGTCCATGGGGGGATATCCTGCCTACACCAAAGCCAATGACAAAAATTCCCACTGACTTTGGCAGGGCAGGGTTTCAGCGACCGTCTGTGCGTGTGGCGGGGTGTTGTGCAAGTGTTCAGGCACGCTGCGAGCGCATTTACTCACTGCAGGGCTGGGGGATGGCAGCCCGAGCCGTGCTAGCAATGTGCGGCAATACAGGCGGGGAGCAAGGGCTCGTCCTCCAGCCAAGCCCCCCGCGCCAGCAGCGGTACCTCGCCGTGTTGTCCTGTCTTTCTGCACCATGTCTGAGCTGGAGCAGCTTTGCCTGCCTGCAAGTCATGAGAGCATTCCCAGGCAGTGACCTTCCCTACCTCAAGGGACCAGCAGGGGTCTTTGATTGCTTGTTTGGTTTTGTCTTGAGGACTTTTTCTTTGTTTGTTTGCTTCCTTGTTTGTCTTTTTAACGTTTGTTTGGATTAGTCTAAGAATTGATGAACTGCCTTCATTTACTCTGCTCCCAAAATAGGTAGGGTAGTTTTCAAGGGTCAATTAGAAGGGCCAGCAGGCCCTTGGGTAACCCTAATCCTACATTCAGTGATTTCATCCAGCTTATTTTACCCTTGGCTCTGCATTTGGTGAGGCAGAAGTTCAAGAAACCTGCTTCCACAACTGACTTCAGTGGTTACTGTCTTGAAAACTACTATTTTAAGGTTGATTATAATTCTATTCCAGTGATTTTTTTTTTCAACTGTTTTGAATTTGTGCAGCTCTAAGCATCTTTCAACGTTAATATAGTTGGAAATTTAAGATCCTAGCATGATGAATATAAATCTTGGTTTCCTTCGGTACCTTTTGGAGAATCATTAAAAGTAATTTAGGGGTCCAAGGTTTAAAAACCTGCTCTAGTATGTTTAGTTATAACGTGCCAAAACTTAAGTGGCTATTTTGACATCAATGCCTGCATGCAGTGGGCTAGCCACCTGATTTTATTAACATAAAATACATATTGTATTTATGGATTCCTCCAAACTATAATTTTGCAGTAGTTGGATTCTCATTTCTGCTGTCCTTCCCTGGCACCACAAGCATCACAACAAGATTCACCACGTGTGTCAGGCACTTACCTGCCCCCTTCATCCTGACTGTACGCCTCCCAGCTGGGATTCTTCTCTGGGGCACAGAATTAGGTGACTCCCAAAATCAGAGCTGTGATTCCTGCAGGAAAGCACTATGTATCCATGCCCACGACCAGATTTGGGGCAGTATGCCAAGTTCTTTTGAGAATTTGGCCCTAACTGTAATTGCCATAGCTGATGGCTGCCCACTTCTGAAAAATCTGCTGCAATGTGACGGGTGCTGAACATTCGGAAAATCTGTTGATAAAAACCTGCCAGTCTGTGGAGTGCTGTCTCAGTTCGAGGGTGATGTGAAGGACAGCAGAACAGGGGCCAGAGCTGCAAGTAAAAGAAAGCAGAAATGCGTTCAGGATAATAGACAGTGTCTGTTCAAGGTTCCAAATACCTAGCAAAACCAAACCAAAACAGGAGTATTACTAACAAATGTCAAGCATACCTATTTCTGTGTAACAAGTATAAAACACTAAATCACTTCCAGAACAAACAGTCTGAATTACCTTTGCAAAAGACTAGCATGTCCTCGGCTCCTGCAGAAGAGCTCTGAACTCAGCTGCTGAATCCAGAGCCTTCCAGTTGCTCTGGGCAAATGCGTCCTCACTTCTATGCAGAGCCGTGGCCCCCTGGCCGTGCTCTGTGTTTCACTGGAAGAGCTGGTAATATTGCAAGCTGCTGAAGAAGAGAAACCGCTGAACTGCTTTGGAGCTCTGAGATCTGGGTGGGTGAAATTCATTACAATTTAATGATTTTTTTTTTTCATTCGTTTTAAAGACATGTATGAACTACTTTCAGAATGTTATTATCATCTGTAATTTTTTTCGGTGAATCTTCGCACTGACTATTTATGTATTTTTTACACTCTCCCTTTGCCACACCCAGTACATGGAAACCTGTACAGGAGAACACATAAATGATTGTGGTAACTGCTCTGTAAAGACGTTAAGTGCAGTCATTGCCACAGTACCGACAAACCAGATTCTATCAAATTTACCTTCAAACAGAGATCTCAGCTGCCCCCGAACGTATCTGGATGACCCCTACATGTGTTAGCAATAAGCTGCAATGACATACACGTGTCCCCACGCGGCCTAGCCCCGCACTGACGGCACAGGTTTCTTTGTTCGGAATCACATTATGCATGTGTTTGTTATTCATGTTTCTGCTTCCCAAACTTTCCTTTGATGTAAATTTAATACAACTTTTTTTCATCATTATTTGAAACAGAAACTCTGGGACAAAAGGAGCATCAAATATAGGATAAACTGAATAACATTAGGCAATGTTTTATACTTTTTCTGCAAGTCTAAGCCATAATAAAAAAATACATATTTCTCAAAAGAAAAACAAAAGTGTCAACTTTTATTCAGGACCTACAGACTTGGAGTTAGGGTCAGGCTGGGATGCAATGGCACTGAGCTGACCCAAGTCTGCCACAGAGAGTTTGTATCAGGGGAGGCAGGAGGAGTTTCAGATTGGCTTCAACTCTGCCAGAGACATTGTATTTTAAGTGGGCATTAGCTTCTAAGTCCCCTGCCAGTCCTATACTGTGCCATATGCAGTTTTGGAAAATGAATGGAATGACACCTATGTGAAGGCTGGGAAAGAGGCTTAATCTTAAGCTTTTCATTCCTCAAGTGTTTCTGAGCCATACCTTGACCTGTTATTAGCTTGAACAGTGTATGAAGATAATGCTACTCTGTGCTTAACCTTTAAACAAAATTTCTGTGATTACTGGCCCCGTTTCCCAAAGCAACTGTGAGAAATGAACAGGGCAGATGGGACCAGGCTTTCCCAGTGGGTGCTACATAACATTTCTGTAATGATTTAAAGCCACGTTAAACTATAGCGTGTTCACATTCAAATGCAGAGCATCCCAAGATGCAGGGGAGAGAACTGAAATTGCTTTTACGGAGGTGCTAGGCGTAATTAAAGGCTTATGTCTGAATCTTACAGCTAACAAACTGCTGTACAACAAGGGAAACAGCTCCCCATGTAGCTTTTTACAAAACACTAAATATACTATCATAACAATAAAAACTAACTATCCAGCTGCTGGTGAATGATGTGCATGTGGTAGTGTGGACATCACGTCCCCTCTCTCCCCTTGAATCCATCCCCTTCTGCTGCTGGAAATAGCAAAGGTCCTCCAAGGAGCAGCTGAAAAGTTTAATAAAAATAAGTCAGAGCTGCTTAATCTGCTTTTGCAATCTGGCTGCACTTTTTCTGAAAAATCATGATTGTTCCTTTGGCAAAGTTCAGGGCAAAGCGAGAACTGTTAGCATGGCTCCAAGGTGGGGGGTGGGGGGGAGAAAAAAGCCGCTTGCTGTCTCCCCTTTTGACATGACAAATAAAGGCAAATGTGTGAAGGTATTAGAGCCCCACTGCAGAGCAGGAAGAGGAAAACAAATGGCACCACACCATATGCCCGTAATCCCAATTAAAACGCATTCAAATTCATTTGTCTTCTCCTCAGCTTCCCTTTTCCACACCAGTGAACAAGCATGTTTGACAACAGAGTGTGGGAATTTCTAGTTCACTGAGCAGGTTTCCTTTCTCTCTGCCCTTGCATCTACCTGAGGCTGCTGCTCCAAACCCTCGCCGTACACTCTGAAGCAAGCCCTGTCTCCCCCCGCCACACAGCCAGGTGTTGCACACCGTGCTGGGCACTCCGGGAGAAAGCAAACTGGGAAGCAGCAAATGCGACTTGAGGTAAAGTGTTCCTAGTGGCAGTGCCGGGCTTTGAAAGAAATCAAACCTTTTAGGGGTGGTTCCTGTGTTTGAGGAACACACACAGGGAAGCATCTAGCAGGCAAGTGGGACCTCCTGCCTTCAACAGGCACGGAGCAGCAGGCACGGCAGCCAAGGTGGTGCCTACTCAGTGCCACTGGCAAGAAGGGGGCAGGGGAAAAAAGATGCTGCAGGGCACTTAGGAGGCTGAAAAATGCCTTGGAGTCAGCGGGGTCGTGAACATATGAGAGGAAGGCAGCATGGACTGTTCATTAGAGGCTGAACAGATCGAGAGAGGGAGAGGATGTTAGTGTGCAAATCAATCTGCCAGCACCAAATTGATTTCAAAAAATGCAAAAGGATGCATTCACCATTATAAAATCGAACAGGAAGAACAACAAATAAACATGGGCTACAGTTCATAAAACCATGGTCAGACAGATAGCAGAACCCTTTTCTTAGGCAGGATAGCAAGCAACCTCATCTGCAGCTTTTCACATTTCTACTTTTAATAATGCTAATGCAGAACTAATTATTTCCCTCTAAAGGTCCTTCCCTCTTCATCTTCCTATTGACAAAAAAGCTATTGACTGGACCTATAATCACAGCATTGCTTTTCATGCTTTGTCTCTTGCTTCAAACTCTGTTGCTTTCTCCCTTGTAGCATCTCTCAGATCTCAACCAAGAATTCGAAAGGCTTGCTTATAACTTCACAGTCACCAGGTTTTGGGTTTTACATCCCCCTCCTTGCCAGCCTTTTCACATCTCCATCCCACTGCTTCCTACACAGAGTAAGCTGCCAGGTTGATGATACAGATGCAGAGATAAAATTCAATTCTCAAGAGCTGCCTTAGACAAATGATTTTAACATGAAGTTCCAGATACTCTTCTCTGTATTCATTTTCTTTATGCTTTTAGGTTCACCACATCGACCATTGCCTTTTGAGCAGGTGAAACAACTGAGCTAGGTCTCAATCCCACTGTATCTGCTTTTTGTCTCTCCTGGGTCATTCTCTCCGATGGTTTTCAGTGAACTGTCTGCCTGTGTCCTCAGACAAAATGTTTCCTACACCAGTTTGCTCCCATCAGCTGTCCATACGCTTTCTGATGCCAGAAGGTCTCCAGGAAAGGTCCAAAGGGAGGCGACGGGGGTGTCCCATATTATCTCATTCTTCAAAAAGGCTGAAAATTTCTAGAAAATTTTATCCTGAAAAGGATACCTAGCATGGAAAATTTCATTCAAATGTTGGAAAATTTGCGTGAACGGCCTCTTACAAAAAGAAATGCAGGAAATGAGGTCTATTTGTGGCACTCCTAGTCTGTGGTTGAAATAATAACAGGAGCTCTTGCCCACCACTTTCCCAACCAGGAGAAAGGGCTCCCGAAAGAGCTAAGTGATTCTGTATGTGAAGCCATACTAGTGCTGTATGAACTGTAATATTTACTGAAAATCTTCTTGCAGACAATGTACTGATTCAAACTGGATCCCGTAGCTGCTGCAAACAATGTCATTATTATACAGCTCGTTATCCCACGACAGCTGGCAGAAACGAGCTTGGTAATTCACAGGCAACTTTGAAAATGTGCCTGCACTTCTGCGTTACCCATCAGGACTTCTTAATGGCCACTTGGACAGGCAGCTACCAAACAGTATCGGTACCAACGCTTCAGGCTGATCAAAAGAAATGACGAAACAACACGGGGCAGATTCCTCCCGGTGTATGCGGAGGTTATGCCTGGGGTCATTTTTTGCTGTGTGACTGTGGAGACCACGGGGTCTCTATCGTGTGAGGTAACCCGTAAGAGAAATCTGCAAGGAGGTACAACAGTTTGAGGTTGCCTCATGCTATTCAGGGCTTGGCAGACCCATTGTTTATACAACATTAACACCAAATTGATGCTTTTGGGAAACTCCACCCATGAGTGATCCAGAAAACTTCCTGATATGCCCAACAAGACTTCAGCCAAGCGCGCTAATTGTAGGATGCAAAATATTTTTTTTTCAGAGGAAAAGGATGGGAGAGAAGAGAGGGTGAAAGCAGAGAGAGGAAGAGATAAGCAAAGAACTGATGGGCTACAGTAGGACAGACAATATAAGCAGGACAAAGTGCAGGAGGAGGCAGAGATTGTGGGTACGTTTAGGGAGACCATTCAACCTAATCATCAGAGGCTGTACTTCAGCAGAACAGGGTTCATATTTGTCCCCTTCCTATCTCTCTCTCTGCCTGCATTCAGCTTCTGCTGACATTGCCTCTTCCACTCACAACCCTAAAACTTAAAGCCTCTTCTCCTCCTTGGAGGTTTCAGCATCTGGCAGGGCTTACAGCATCACCTAGAAAATTACACTGGGGCACATCCCTTTCTTTCCCCATTCTTTCTATAGCCCCTGGCCATGCTGTGACAGCAATATAGTCTCATCGCATTGGCTGTGCTAGCCTCTTGGACAGTCCACTTTTGGATGTCATGGGTTTCCTGATTGAGAAAATATCATTAAAACTGAGAGGTCTGTAAAAAATTACATAGATACTTCAATGATTAAAGAGAATATCAAAATTATGCTTACAGCTGGATCCTGCTGTTTGGTAACACCAAGACCAAATTAACTCCAGAGTTTAAGTCACCAGATCTTCTCAATGTTGGCTGAATGCTTCTTCTCAGTCAGATGCTTTTCAAAGCCAAGTTAACCCAAGTACACAGACACAATTAACATGGGTTGAAGGAAAAAAAATGTATAGGAGGTTGCTAGAGGTTGAGAGTCTGGAGTACAAAGGCAGATAAAGTTGACTGCCTACAGCGTGAGCCCTGAAGTGAAAAAGTGAGCCCTCGGGATCCCAGGCACACGCCTGTGCAAGGTCCTGCCCTCAGATAACCCCACATTAAAGAGAAAAAATGAAACAACCGGCACCCACTGGGTGATTCAGACTGAAGTGCAGAGAAACGTCTCTGTCTCCAAGTGAAGATGGAGCAGATAAACCAGGGAGCAGCAGCCAAAAGTGCAAGCAGCTGGCCACCACAGTGGCTTTCTAGACTATATCTCTGTGCTTAATGTCTGAAGAAACCACCTCATGTCCACAATTCCAGCAGCCATGAGAGAAGACACCAGAGAGGTTGATGCAGCCTCTGTACCAGAAACTGGCCTGGGAGAAGCAAGTGAAGGAGGCAGTGCTGAAGGGCACTGCTACTTCAGAGAGACCGCAATACAATTAGGCATTTTAGAAAACAGAGAGAAAGAGACAATACTGGCACTGGGAGGTCTCCTGAAAATGCTTAGAAATGAAGCTCAGTGTGGGACAAAAGGTGTTTCACTTCCAGGGCAGCTGAACCCGAGCAGCTTCTCTGGAAGGGAGGAAAGCTGCTCTGGGTCTCCCGCATAACAAACCAAGAGACTGGGCTGTGTAATGTCCTCATTATGAAAATACCTAATTCTGAACAACCAGAAAAAGCCAGGCAGAGCCAATGTGTATTTCTCCCAAGACCTTTTCCCTCTAATAAAAAAAAAAAACAAAAAAACACTATCAAAAAAAGAAGTCAGGAAGAATCACAGGTTCAGTCCGGAGCTGTCCCAGAGCTGTGGAGCCTGGAGAGCTTCCAGGCAAGCTGGCAGGAAATCAGGCGGGCTTGTGATGGAAACCTGCCTGTGTTTCATCGGAAGTTCATCCAAACAGAGACGCTTCTGCGAAACATTTTGCTTACGACAAATCGGCATTCTCTGACAAAAACCTGTGCTGTTGGAAACCTCCCAACCAGTGTTTAGTATGGCATAATCGTTCCTTAAAAAAAAAATAAAAAAATAGAAGACAGAAACTGATTGTGTCATTAATGGGCTACATTATACATAGTTTTGTAAGTGACTCCTTATAGGGGGCCAATCTTAAAAATGCGGCCTTGGGCATTTCAGTCTGATTTTGTTTTCACAATGAGTGCTGAAGGCTCAGCTTTGTTACCCTACAACATACACAAATGTAAAAGGAATGGTGAGATGCTGGGTGAGGATAGAGCGATTTTACTGTGTCCATCATTTTTTCACCCTCAATAGCATTTTTCAAATATTGGATTCTTAGTTTTGTATTCCTCCCTGTTCCTCCCAAATCCATTCCACAGAAAAATACAGATAATTCCCTCCCAATACTCAGATTATGTAACGAGGTCATAACTCTCTCACTTTGAAATGACTAACTTGATCATTCAGAGAAAAAGAGAGAAATATGGAAAACACATACACAACTTGGAAAAGCTGAATAGCTGAGAGCATTTTTCTTTTAAAAGAAAAAAGATAAAATGAGGGATATTTCCTCTTTTATGGTTTTGAATGATTACTGGAAACCTCTTTCATTCTCACGTCTCTTCCAAAGGAGTACCCAAAAGGCCCCAGGATAAGGTCTGCATACAGATTGGGGACTTAGTCCTGCATACTCTTCATTTATCTGAGCTCCAGAGCCAGAAGTGGGAGGCTCTAAGACAGGTAGCTGTGAAATAAATAGCAAAGTACCCATTTAAACTAATCAGAAGCTCAAGTTATAATGGCTATATTTGTTTTCCACGTTCCTTTGAAAGAAAACAGCCATCAGCCGCTATTCAAATTTTCTTTCTTTGCCCCCCAGTTATGTGAATACAGTGCACAAGATTAAGACATTTTCAGCATGTAACTAAAATCATGTGAGAAGTCCCACTGCTTTCAGCCAGAGACTTCCTATTGAGTCAGCAAAGTACTTAAGCCTGCGTGTGATTTTGCGATGACTAATCTCCCTGGCTGCGTCTGCACTGGCGAGTAGGTACATTGGGCAGGATGTCCTGCAGCCCCGGCCCCCGGCAGACGCCCTGGCTGCATCCTGGCTCTGGGCTGGGACAAGATCGGTGTGACCACAAGCTCCCATATATTCTGCTTTCATTTGGAAAGAAATCATAGAATCATAGACTCATTTGGTTGGAAAAGACCTTTAAGATCACTGAGCCCAACCGTACCTGTCCACTACTAAACCATGTCTCTAAGCATGTCATCTACCCATCTTTTAAATACCTCCAGGGATGGGGACTCAAACATTTCTCTGGACAGCCTGTTCCAGTGCTTAACAACCCTTTCAGTGAAGAAATTTTTCCTAATATCTAATCTAAACCTCCCCTGGCGCAACTTGAGGCAATTTCCTCTTGTCCTATTGCATGTTACTTGGCAGAAGAGACTGACCCCCACCTCGCTACAACCTCCTTTCAGGCAGTTGTAGACGGTGATGAGGTCTCCTCTCAGCCTCCTTTTCTCAGGACTAAACAACCCCAGTTCCCTCAGCTGTTCCTCATAAGACTTGTGCTCCAGACCCCTCACCAGCTTTGTTGCCCTTCTCTGGACACACTCCAGTGCCTCAATGTCCTTCTTGTAGTGAGGGGCCCAAAACTGAACACAGTATTCGAGGTACAGCCTCACCAGTGCTGAGTACAGGGGAAGAATGACTTCTCTGGTCCTGCTGGCCACACTATTTCTGATAGAAGCCAGGATGCCGTTCGCCCTGTCGGCCACCTGGGCACACTGCTGGCTCACATTCAGCTGGCTGTCAACCAACACCCCCAGATCTCTTTCTGCCAAGCAGCTTTCCAGCCACTCTGCCCCAGGCCTGTAGCGCTGCATGGGGTTGTTGTGACCCAAGTGCAGGACCCGGCACTTGGCCTTGTTGAACCTCATACAATTGGCCTCGGCCCATTGATCCAACCTGCCCAGGTCCCTCTGCAGACCCTTCCTACCCTCAAGCAGATCAACACTCCCACCAAACTTGGTGTAATCTGCAAACTTGCTGAGGGTGCACTCAATCCCCTTGTCCAGGTCATCGATAAAGATGTTAAACAGAACTGGCCCCAACACTGAGCCCTGGGGAACACCACTTGTGACCGGTGGGCCAGCCACCTTTTGGGCCCAGCCATCCAGACAGTTTTTTACCCAGCAAAGAGTATGCCTGTCCAAGCCATGTGCAGCCAGTTTCTCCAGGAGAACACTGTGGGAAACAGCGTCAAAAGCTTTACTAAAGTCCAGGTAGACAACACCCACAGCCTTTCCCTCACCCACTAAGTGGGTCACCTTGTCATAGAAGGAGATCCAGTCAGTCAGGCAGGACCTGCCTTTCATAAACCCATGCTGACTGGGCCTCATCACCTGGTTGTCCTGAACATGCTGTGTGATGGCACTCAAGATGAACCATAGCCTTCCCTAGGACTAACAGGCCTATAGTTCTCCGGATCCTGTGCCCGGAGCCAGCAAGAAGTGCCATGTAGTCTGTAGCTAGGGTGACTGAGGGGAGGACTTGGAGGGGCATCTACTCTGCTGCATGGCCAAAAGGACAGCTTCGTGCTGTGTTACCCACATGCTGAACCTCTTCGGTAACTTGGAGTGGTACTGTATCAGCCCTGGCTCGAATGAGGCTGCCAAAACTTCTCTAATGAACCTCTCATAGTCTTTCAATAATGTGGCTATTTATAGGCTAGGCCTATGCTGAATAGATTGCAGAAGCTTGCACAAAAGCTCACAGTGTTTTAGCAATGAAGCTGTAGAAAGACATCAGCGCAGACTGAAACCACTTGGTACGGTTACATTCAATTAAATATTATAATCTACTATGCTTTGCCTGATTACACTCACTGCTTAACTGAAAAATAATGGCATCTTATTACATTTATGCAATTTTCTTAGAAGTGAAAGCTGGCCTTGTGAAGTACAAGAATTGTCAAATCTTACAGATTAAGAACTAAGCCCTGCTTTTGCATGCAACATCAATTTTTAGGTGTAGCATCACTTAATTTTAACAGACTACCCCCAGTAATTGGTGAGGAACTTGGACATAGTCAGAAACCATCTTCACCTGTCTCAACTTTCTCTTTCAGATTGCTCTTTTTAGGCTCTAGCAAACATCCCGGGTCTTGTGCTCTCGACATGTACCATAGGGTAAATACAATAATAAAAAGAATGATTAAAAAATGTTCAACAAGTGCCTTCTTGAGGAATGATGCTGCGGGGAGCATTCTGTCCTTCTCACCACTCAAGCGCATTGCACCTTAATGTTTCTTTTTGAGGTGTGCGAGATGAAGGTAGCACAAAGCAGCAGGACCCTTTGCATATGGTTCACCTGAATCTTTCTTAGAAGAAATCAGAGAAAGGATTTTACTGCTTTGACCTTTGCAGACTTCTGTCGCTATGACACTTGTTCATAAAGTCCCAATAAACAGCAGACTGCTGGACAGACACTTTGCTGATGAATCTTATAAATCTTTTGAATGTTACAAGAGAATTGACATTTGATACAGGTGTTGGAATAAGCGCTGTAAGCCTTTGGCTTCATCACTGTGGCCAGAAAAGGCTTCAGTGACACCCTATAGCACAGGGACTGGCAGTGCCTGCTACTTTCTCTTTGTCCTAACGTTTTATCTCTCTGAAAGGAGGAGGGATTTCCTCTGGGGATTAGGAGGAGGAAAAAACTTGAGACAGAGCTAGAATTTTATTACAATACAAAGCACAAAAGGATGAAAAAGATAGCTAATGATTGACTTTTCTTCTTCTCTTGTGGCAATTGCTTCCTCTTCAGCAGCTTTGAAGAGAAGTTGGGTCCCTCTCTTTTATCCTGGTCTGTAAGCGCACAGGCCATAAGGGGACTTACAAACCTAACTACTAGTCCGAGTCACAGAATCCTTTATTTAGATGGCATTGAGACCCTTAGCATTTCTTTTCAGCCCATTCCTGCCTCTGCAAGTGCACCAAGTCCTCTGATGCCCAGGTCCCTGCTATAGGCATGGGAGAACGGTGTGGCCCCAGTCTCCAGCCGACTCAGTACCCCCATTAATACTAAAGCTCCCAGGGATTCCTGAACTGGATGTTCCTGTACCAGTCAAGACCGTTGCTGCTTCCCAGACAGCTGAATTTTACACTTGGCCCTCCTCAGGTGAGAGAGAGTGACTTTTGAAGGACAAGGTTAGGTTAGGCACACAGATCCAAACCAAAGTCCAGTGGACATGTGAGTAGCCTAGAAATTCCCAGAGACCCTTGGCATCAAACTATTAAACTATCCAACAGCAGCTCTTCTGATGCTGACACATCCAGATGGTTTTTTTCCCACTTGTTTTATTAATTTTTGCTTCTGAAAACATGGAAAATGAGGCAAGGCAAGGTGAACACCTTAATCTGATTGTGTAGCTTTGTGGCAGGAAACGCGTTAGTGAAAATGAACAATTTTTCTGCTTTAAGTTGCATTTACAAATACACTGGTGGTACCTTGTCTAGAACTGCTGACTCTCTTACAAAAGAAGTATTTTGGGAGGGATGACACATTTTGTCTCGTGGAAGGTTCCTCGGTGTTCACCAGTAAAATTCTTCAGTAGCTATAAATAACCAAAGACCTTATTTTCATATTATTAAGTTCTTTAAGTGTAATACTAAATTATAAATATGTTCTGTAACAGGTAATAAATGTACCTTATCGCTCACTGACTAGTTTAGAAACTAATTTTTTTTTTCTGCTGGATTTAAAATTTCTGGTGAAATTGGTGAGGAGCGTACTCAGCACATCCTGTTAGCTGAGTCAATTGAAATTGCACCTGTTCTTGGGTGCAAGTCATAACAAATGCAACCCATACACATTGTAAAGAAAAGGACTTGTATGCACTTTTTCCAATTAACATCTGCCTTTTGGCAAGTCATTAACCTATTTTCTCACAAAGAAACGGCTTCAATTGTATTATGCATCCGAAGCGTGCAAAAGTCCCTGAGGGGGCACTCTGACAAAAACACACTGTTCCTGGATCCAGTGTGAACATACATATTCATTAATTGTTTGGGGCAAAGAGTACAGAATTTCTGATTCTTACAAGTCTTACAAGGTAAACAGGTTACATAAAGCTATGTCCTTGGAAATACACTCACATCCCAGCTGCCACCGCTCAGCAGAAAACTCAAAAGTGGTTCTGTGCTGTGATATGGCAATGAAAATAATTCTGCAACACCGTAATGGAAGAAAACACTTTTAGGAAGAAAAAAAACCCAAAACTGTTTACCCTAAATATAATACAGCATGTTTATTTATTTAAATAAATATAAATAAATAAAGGTGGGAAGTTGTCTTTCTCGAATCCCTCATGTTACAGGGATCTGTTCAGGCCATCCTAACATGGTGAGGAGAACCTATTCTACCACCATTTCCCCTGCCAGAAGACTAGTTTAATCAAAATTTAAAACTACAGTTTAAGTTTCTCACCATAAAGATAATGATAATGAAACAATGAATTATTATCTTACACATGTAAAAGCAAGAAACAACAATCCTCCAAAGATGAGGGAGTTGTTCAGATACATTTGCCTCCAGGAACTTGTTTTCCCAAAACCGTAAGTTTATAAAAAATATGTCAGCAGTAGTAAAAAGTAAACACTGAAGATTTTTGGAGAATGTAGTAGTGTGTTTAAAAAAAAACCAAAAGCAAACCCAAACCAAAAATGAAACAACCTGCAAAAAATAAAAAAGAGAAAACTCAGAATACTGTTTGAGTTGTCAGGTTTGTCCATAAAGCACAGTGGATTATTGGCATAAACTGATGTCTCAGTCTGATTTTGCCCTGATATTTGAAAACCTCTATGTTCAGATAAAAAAAAAAGTAAAGTGCCTTAAGGTCCAACGCTGCAACATTCAGCCATTCAGTGTCTGCCCCCACAGTGGTAATTAGGAACCTCTAAACGTGCTTGCAAAGGAAGTACATATTACTATCCAAAATGAAAAACTAAGAAAAATACCTTTATTGCCTCAACAGCATGCTTTATGGAATGCCTAAGATAAAATTCCACTAAACTTTCATGGGAATTACAAATAAAATTGAAGATACAGTAGTAACTGATAGCATTTCTTTCAATTTGGAAGAGCATTTTGTTTCAAAATGTCCACAGAAGCACCTACGATGAGTTGCTCAGCTACTGCGTAACGCTTTGACACTTCAGGAATTTGAAGTTGGGTTCCTCCAGAGACAGTCTCCCAGTGACTCCGGCAGGACAGGTTATTCCCGCTGCCACCTTCTCTCTCTCCCCCATGAACCCTGGGGATCTACTCCATGTCATTCAGACACAGGTATTATTTTTTTAATAAGTAATTGAGCCATTTTTGCAGTAGCTGGCCTCGATGCTGCAAGCTGTCTTTCTCCAACAGGGTGGCCTATTTACACTTACTATCAGAGGGATAACTTAGCTTGAGGAAAGCCGGACTGCATCAGGTTTGTGGTTCAGCTTGCTTAGAAGTATGGATTTTCAGTACTTCACTGCAGTCTGCAATACAGATACACTTTTCACAATCATTTAAAGATCTGTGCAATTATTTTTTCACTGCAGTCTGCAATACAGATATACTTTTCATAATAATTTAAAGACCTATGCAATTATTTTTCACATGGTGCAGAAGCACAACTAAGACTAAACAGCAGTCGTTTTCCTCTAGCTCTACAAGATAATTCAAATTAGTCAAGTCATCAGTTATTTGCCAGAGCACAAACCCTAGACTAAATGCTTCTGTGAGTTTAACCAGCTTCTTCAGGTGCTTTTAAAGGAAGCATATTTCTATTCCATAGTTTTATTTGAAATTATATGGATCAAGAAAATGGGATAACTAGCCCACATCAATGTTCCTTTAAAGAAACATCACGTTAGCTGGTGGTGGTTGTGTTTTAGGAAAGCCATCACAGCTTGAGGAAAATACCTCCATCCTGTTCTCAACTAACCATCTCTGGTTATACAGACATCCCAAGCGTCATGCGTGTTGAATTGCAGTATCAACATATCTTAATTTGGAAATGTTATATTAATTCACCAGACTCACAAACAGCAGAGGAATAAACTGGATTAAGTAGTAAATGCTCCAGATAATAGGTACTGAAAAGGAAGAAGGATTAGTGATAGGGGCTAAGGCAGAAAGGAAAATTTCAGCAGATTTTATTAAAAAATACAGAAGTAAAAGAAAATTCCAAGTCTCATTGATAAATAATTCTGAAAAGCTTAATAAAATAAAAATCTAGCGACTTAAAACATACATATAGTCCACTCGGAGAAAACAAGAAACAAGTGAAGGACTTTAACAGATACTACTGTCTTCTAATGGAGCCAAGTGGGCAAAGACCACACGAGTATTTGCAAATGCACAAAGCAAAGTACATCTGACCTAGAAGATAGTATTTGCATAATTATCCATTATATAGCATTATAAACAATTGCATACTCAAAGGTCAGTCTGTTTACATCGGAAAATGTAAGACCATCCTTTCCAAAAACTCTGTGGCTAGGATGTTGCATAGAAATAGTTGCATCTAAAATTTTTATGAGACTGCGTCTTTGCTATAAACAGTATTACTTAAGACTGAGCTGAAAATATGTAGTACTTGTTGGTAAAATTCAAAGTTTACCAAGCAAGTGAGGTGATGTCTGGCTATCTGAAGGTGATCACTATGAGAGAAAATGAGAAGTTATAAAAGAAAAATTGACTGCTCATTGCTTTCGTTCGAACCACAATAGTATTTGCACAGTGAGCTTCTGTACTTAACCTGAACTCTATTGATGTTAATGAAGTTCAGCCTGGGAAATGGGCTTTATCTATATACAGTCAGCTGCAGAATTGGATTAGAATGCTTCCCCCAATTTCAAGTGTCCTATTTTTCAACATACAAAATGCGAAGTTGCAGAAAGGGATGACTACCTAGTTTTGGTTGTGGACTTAAAACAGGTATTCTGCAATTGCCATTTAAAAAAATAATAGGTAGACAAAAAGAAGCATAGCTGTTTTCTAATAAAAACAGGACCTACAATTGTCTTTCTAAAAATTGCATTTTTATTAAAAATAAAACCAAAATCATACATTGCAAAGTCTTTCCTCATTTATGTCTTGATTCATAATGCATTAACCAATGGGGACATTCCCAGCATGCAAAGCTTGAACACCTGTGGAAGTCCTTGGAGGATGAGAATCTTTTGTATTTATTATATAGATTTTGCATCATTTTGCATTTGGTTCAAATATATACATCAGAAGTAAAAGGATGATTTTTATTCTTCAGAATGTGAAAAAATGAATTTTTCTGGGGATGAGATAAGCAGAAGTGCTTGACTGCATCAGTCTTGCAGCTGAATTCACACAGATGCAATTATAGTTTCAAAGTTTAAGTGACCTCTTTTTCATATTTGCAACTAAAAGTTTTTACACTACATCTCGCAATCATCAAAATTTTTAGAAGATATAGAGTAACTGTCACTACTTTTTGGTAAAATACTTGAGAATACATAAGGGAGAAAGAAAACCTCTGGCATTTTTGGAGTTAGGGCTAATTAGATCTTACCTAACTTAGGTGCTTGATTAATGTTGCCTTAGCACAGAGAGCATTATTTTCACAATCCTTACCTGAGTTAAAAAACCTGCATAGTGCACTTCCACAATATTTGCTGTTAATCTAAAAATACAGAGTTTGTTGCTTAGTCATATTCAAAGATCTTATTAGGTTGAAATAAGAGTCCTGTAACATTCAATGGGAATGATTTTAGAAAATATTATTTTTGGCTGGGCTACACTTTATTAAATATATAACTGGAATACCTGCTTGCTACCAATGTTTAAAATGTGTTGTATATTTTTTTCTTCAGTTTTTATTACACTGACTTCTTAGAAAAGGAGGATTTTTTTTTGCTTCTGGCAAAATCCAATGAAGTAACATTTATACCTTCCTTGTGAATATATGAAACTTATTCATCAATACAGTTTGTTTTCATCTTTTATTCTTCCTGTCTTCCCTGAAGTAACATTTTTTGCTGATTTTCTAAGCATTCTTTCAATTTATCTTCAGTCAAAGTCAGACGTTGTTCCAGGATTGAAATAGTCTGCATGAAGAGGACAATAATTTCAACACACAGTATTATAAAAGTGTGCAACATAGTAACATAAGAAAAATAATTTTCACTCAACAGGAAAAAATACCCTAAGATGGCTTTTCCTTAGCTGTTCCGCTATTTACAACTGTATTTAAAAATAATGGCTTTGTGTCTATGGAGACTGTCTAAAGGTTTAAAATTGTTTTCACAATTTTTTTCTCTGAAATATATACATGTATATATAAATTACTCTGAAATACTATGTGAAAGTTACATCCATATTTCAATAGAAAACCAGCCATCTTTAGTGACCCCAAATGATGTCCTCCAAAAACCTAAAAGAAACTTCTAAGGCATCCGCCAAAAAAGGAAGTGAGAAAAAATATATATATATTGCAAATATATATTGCAAAAGAATGCCAAAACCCCCCACCTTAGCCACTTCATTTTGATTTGGTTTAATGTTAATATAGTACAGACTACAGAGTAGTATCTTAAAGCATAGATTGGCTAAATCTGGATTACTAAAAAGAAGTATTGAGCATTTGCAAACAAGTGACTCAGAGTCACTGACTGAGGCTATTACTTGTGCAGTTTCACTGACACTAGGAATTATTCCACTCCTACCTAAGCCAACACCTCGAACACCAAGTTTGAAAAGGGATTTAATGGTACATTGCCAATTTACTTTGTTCATCCCCTGCTAATGCGTGACTCTTCAAGCTGGAATCTGACAATGTCTGCTAAACAAGCGGCTTCTGGCAAATCTACGCTAGGTCTCACTACTGAAAAATAGTGACTCTTTTCCTCCAGAGTTAAAAATACAACAATAATCTTTATGATTACGTAGCAGGAAGCCTTCACTTTAGCAAACACAATACATGCGATCAATATTTGCTAAAAGGAAAAAACCAAAACAGGCACTTGACCATACAACTATCCAAAATAACCCCATAGACTTTAATATACTCATTTATGAAGATGCCTCCTGGGGTTTTTTGCCTATTGACAGTGTCATTACTGCAAGCGTTATCTGTTACTGCATACTTACCAGAGTTAAAACATCCAGCTGCTCCACAATGTGCTCCAAAGCATTACCCAGGGAGGGGGAGATGCCTGTTTGCTTGTTCACATTATGCACAGCTGATCCGCTCTCATTCTCCGACTTCCTTTTTGAACTTGTTGCCAAGACTGAAGCCGGGGGATGCTGCAGATCTTCACTGCCGCCATCATCCTTGAATACAGAAACACCATTTGAAGATTCAGTTGCCTTTGTCTTCATTTAATTGGAACCACACAAGAAGATAGGCAAAAAAGTCTGGCTTTTAATTTTTTTTTTTTTTTAAATCTATTTACACATATATGCATACACACAAGGGCCTTCAGATTTGCTTCTTGCACCAGGTCCAATTCATAACACTTCAATTTATTCTGACATGAGAGAGAATTTCAGCTGTGATGGATGAGGTAATAAGAGAAATCTCATCAGTCTTTAGGTACATATTTCAGGCACATATGAATGAGGAACTACATGCTGCATTAGTAGAGCTTGAATTAAAGTTTGAATAAATACTGCTGACTGGAGTTTTCTTCAAAAAGATAGCTCTAGTTCACAAAGGAATTCATTCACAGCAGTCATACGGATGAAAAATCCATATGTGACTAGATGATCACAAGGGTTTCTTCCAAGTTCATAGTATGAAACCTTTGTTTAGTATGGATTAACCTCTTCTTTCAGAATAAAAAAAATTAAGTAGTTTTTAGTTGTTTATTCAGTGGCATTACTTTTTGTGAAGCTGATTCCTTCAGAAAATGGGAGGAGGAAACAACAGAAAAGACCTACACAATGCAAAGTTAACAGAGAAATAACTTTGATGTATAAAACATAGCTCCAGGGTAAGTGAGAGAGCATGATCTTCCCAATCACTTTTGGTTTTGTTTGGGACTTGAAGTTCTTAATGGGCACTTTTGGGTCATGAAAGGTTAAATCATCACTAATTCATTAGATGGTCCTTCATAACAACTTTACCTGATTTATTAATGACTTTTTGAGATTTTGTGTTAAAAATTCTTATACTTTCAGATAATTTTAGCTTATTTTTACACTAAAATAAACTGAGGTAGTCAAGCATTATCATCTCTAATTATATTTCCAATATCCACAACATTTATAAAATACAATTTTTAAAATGTTACAATTTAACTGTTTCTCTGAAACTTATCAACAGCTGATGAAAATATCCGTTAGCTATGCAAAGGGGAAATTTTAGTCTTACCTGATGTGTTTAAAACACACAATATTTACAATGCATCCAAAATATATTTATGTTGTAAAGCTGAACAGATTTTCAAAAGAAAGAGTCTTAAAATCATTGTCAGACATTAAAAAAATATTCTCCTAAGTCTACATAATAATCTCATAGAATGTAAATTGCTAGGCAGAATTAGTGGCAAACCCTTACAAGATTCCCCAGGCATGTTGATGAGTTTCTGTCAAGAACAATTTAAGTGTAGTTGACCCTGCCTTTGAATCAAGTAGGATCAGTGTGATGGATGAAATACTACTACTGAGATAAAGTCATGACTTTAAATACAAGTAATACCAAATCATCTCAATATTATCAGGAAAATACTATCCCTGTGTCTTCAGTGTCATCCCGCACAGTCCTGATGAACTATCATGTTTTGTTCTCTGGGCTCACTGTTGCCAACTCTCCAAAATCGTTTCTTCCCTAAGTGCTGGGCTTGTGCTATTCTACATCGTCGAGAAAGAACTAAGCAAGAGACAAGTTGTGCCCACCATCTGTCTGGAAGGGCTTTTCTTTTTACTGGCAAAGGCCATGAGCAAACCAAAAATGCCACACACACAGAGTCAGTAGAAGACTCTAGGGAGGGGAATGGCTGAAAGCAGAGAGTGTGGTGGGGTTAAGAGGGTTTTGTATCTTAGGAAGAAGATGGCAAAGAAGAAAGTCTCACCACCCTCTCTGAATTAAAATCCCCATTGTGCAGTTGAGTTGTGCAAGGACAGGTCTCAGCCCCCAGGCAAGAACCCATGAAGTGCAGAGCATGGGATTGACAGGGACAGAGGGAGATACCAAGATACCCATGCATATACTTCAGACCTCAACTTACAACACTACAAAACCACATGGAACCCTTCTCAAGGCTTGTTAGTACCATGGTATTTGGTGATATGTCATTTTCATTTATGATGATAAAAGAAACAGATAAATGAACTAGAAGATACCTCCAGTTCCCTTTCAGCCCTCTCTTTTTTGTGCTTGGTGACTGATTTATGCAAATGAACTAAGCATGTCAAGTAATAAAGGTCTGATGCAACTAATATTGAAATCTATCAGTGATTTGTACTGATACTGGGTTGTGTCAAAAAATAAAAGTGTGTTAGACATCAAACTACAGATTTCAAACATTAAACATCTGAGGCTGTTCTACAGAATGTCCTAATGGTTACAACATTTGCATTGGACTACAGAGAACTGGCCTTCTCAGTCTAAGGCTGTTTAAATTCAGGGCTCATAGCGCAATGCTTTGTCAGCCAGGCTGTTGCCTTTTCAAGGCATGAAACTGTGGAAGAAAGGGCACCCTCTCCAGCCATGCTGTTCGAGTTTTGCTACTGGTCAATAGAAAGCAGCTTTAGTTCAGTGCTTAGGATACTCAGTCAGGAGCAGGTAAGTCCTGTTCCCATGAGAGGCTTTATATTTTATATATAAGGGGATAAAATCAATAAAAACTCCATAGGAGATAGGATTTGAACCAGAACTTCCCCACTCTTAACTAGATGGTTTAATTACATCTTTCTCTCCAGTACCATGAATTTCAATTTCTTCCTAATATGAAAAATTTTATGATGTCAACTTCAAATTATTCCAAAGAATTGTACATTCTGAAGGAGTCACTTGTTAGCACAAAATGAAATAGAATACAGATGGTTTGATTTTTGGACAAGGTAAGCGAATCTCCCATTTAATTTTACGTTGCTTTAACTCCTTGCTCTGAAGTGTTACAAGTCCTCAAAAGAAAGTGTGCTGAGTATCTCAGAATATTCTGGCTGACAATGTAACCCATGTGCATGAAGTCTATAGGTTTACTGCATTTTAAGACTGTCCATATCTTCCCTTTGCAGATTTCGTTATAAGAGATACCATTAATTCAATCCTAGAAGAGCTCAGGTTCACTGTGTTATTTCTAACTTACCAAGTTGTATCTGAGGTCCTTGGGAAACAGGATTAATGGAAACTTTTTGGCACGCTTACTAAATCACAAGATGGAGATAGTCTCAAATGCTTATTAATACAGAAAAGATTAAGCTCAATTTGGCATTCAAATGTTAAAGAAAAAATATTGCCATATTAAAGAATTCCTACTTTACAACCAATTGTACTATGAAGAACGTCCTTGTATTTAACTACAACAGGAGAGTCTGTTAGAATAGCCTTCTCAGTGAGATTTCTACAGAAAGATAGTGAGATTACAGAAACCCTGCTTCTGTCTGTAAAACTTGACTGCTTGCCCAGAAGCTTCCAAACCTCAACCAGGATTAGCTAAATTTGACAGAGGTGTAGAGGGCTCACTGATTAAGTTGCAACAAATTTCAGAAAAATTTGAAGCAGGGTAGATGAGACACGTTGCAGGAAAAACAGGTAGAACTCAAGCATTATATATTCTGCATGGCAGCAGTAAACCTGCTCAGTTATCACGTGCCTTATGGAACACAGGCAGTTGATGACAAAAATTAAAAATGTCAGTGAAAACCAGCCAGTTGGTGCAGGAATAATTTGTAAAGCTTACGCAATTATTCTATGTAGACACCTGTATGTGTCCTCTGAAAACTTTGGCACCTTTTGCTGATTTTGATCAAACCTAATGAAGAATAATTAAGTTCCTAAAAGCTTCAGGAAACCGTTTGCCAGAGTTTCCCACCTGAGGTTAATGCAGCTCTACAAGTTCACACTCTTTAGATCAGAAGGGGAATAGGGATGTGAATTCCAGAAGTGCAAGAAAGACCCAGGCTAGATGGAACCCATGTCTTCCCAGAATCCAATATCAATAAGCTCATTGGAAATAAACCTAGCGGTTTGTCTAATGTTAACAAAGCTACTTGTACTAATGTTTTGAGAAGCAGGTTCATTTTCTTGCCTTAACACAGCCAAACCAGACGTAACTCTCAACTTCAACTGATACTCTCTGACTTTGCTTAAAGGCATTGCAAATTCAGTGTCCCAAGGATAATCTATTAATTCTCAAGTACTTAAAAATAATAAAAAATAGATTTAACATTCAATGGCATACAAATTAAAATTTGCTGTCTGTGATTTGAAATATTAGGATTTAAAATTAATTGACAAGTTCTTCTAAAAACAGTTTACCCTGAAGTTGGGGCTTCTCAGTTTCTTTTCAAACAAGTTTGCTGTACTTCAGACTGAAAATAGAGATCTCAGTGTAAACTCCCACAAAATGATTACAAATTTTGCTATTAAACCCAACCTAAACAGATTCTTCCAACCCAAGGCGGAAAGCTGTCAATTCAGGTAAATAGAGCAAATGCTAAGCTACTAAAAAACTCGCCAAACATTTTTTTCTTACAGTAAAATTGATCCAAAATTCAATGTATCAGACAAATAGACTGTGAAAAATGCTTTGTAGCTCAGCAAATTGCCACCAACATTGCCAAGTCAGAGTACTGGAAAAGACTTCTTGTAATTCAGTGGGTTATGCAGGAAACTGAGACTCTGTGTTACATACTCAAAGATGTATAGGGACAATGTGACACAGAAGTGCTTATATAAATAAGGCAAAGGCCTCGATGTTTGTCAAATCTGAAAGGATCAAATACAGATAAGCAAATAATTGAACTTTCAAAATTAGTAAGAGAGAAATGAAATGAGACAGTTTCAAATTTTCAACTTAGGTAAGTTGTGCCAAAATGATTGTTATTTTTATCATATTCTAGAAATTTGCAGAGATTTTTAAATGGTGTCAGACATCCAAGTACTCTGCTATATCCTTGAGGTGCCTGCTTTGTATTTTAACCTGTCCTGGTATCTAAAGTTACAATCTCCTCCAGCTCAGTGAAGGGTCCAAAACTGCTGAAATCTAATGCAACACTCAAATGCCAAAACCTTCTTATAAGGGAGTGACACTAGTCTCAGTAGGTTTCCTTTACTTTTGCATAGCGATCAGTTCATGTCCACCACTTTAATTCAGCAGTCTTTTAATAAAAAGTTCTCTTTAAAGAAACGCTTTCTACCAACTGCCTATTTTACATAAAGTGTTTTAAGAACTAGATGTTTCCTTCAAATTAGCCCCTTTCTAAAGCATTTTAAATACTACCAATTCATAAACAATTCTATATGTTGACAGCAATGTAGTAAAAATGCCTCATAATTCAAAAAAACCAAAGTATTCTGAAAGACTTCGGAACTATAGCTTATTTTGAGAGAATAAATTTGAATAAGGCAATCAATTTTAAATTGTTACTTCTGAGCAAAGCTAAAAAGAAAATTAAAATGTCTACAGTGTTTCCATTCACAGCCCATTAGTAATAAAATGGACTCACATTTGGGCAACTTCATGAGAGTTACAAATAAGGAGGAGAAGGAACAGATTTAATTAATCAATAGGAAGTTATTACCATGACATTACCAAGCAGATGTTCACCAGAAAATTAAATTTAGCTTATAAATGATGTCACAAAGAGCAAACCATAATTGCTCATCTTTGTTTTCTGTCAAGCAAAGAAGCCAAAACTCTGTGGGTGGTACTTAATCAATTTGAAAAAACCTTATACATAACCTTATCACCTCTGCCTATTCCCAAATGTTTTCCCAAGAAACACTCACAGATCAGATGATAGAAACAAACACTGCATCCCAGTCTCCCTTCACTTCATGGTGTATAAGAATAGAGTCTGAGTAAAATGCATCCATATATAAAGATGCCTGAGCAGTTTTATTCATAGAGAAAAAAAAATCCCTCAAGAAAAAAAAGAATACAAGTCTCTTGCCACCCAACTGAAAATCATTAGTCTTCAATCTTCTAAGAGCTTCAAATTCAGAACAGACAACAGCTTCCAAATGAATATCTTAATGATCTTATAATTAAGATGGGCTTATATGAAAAAGTGACATTGGTAAGCTTCCTAATGAATCACAAAAATTGGCATGGTCTGCTTTTTAAAAATAATCCTTTAAATTTTGAACACATGGTACATTTGCCTACTAATACTAAAACATTTCTGATACTGTGATTAAAACAACTACAAACAATTACTCATAAGTAGGGCATTAAGCTCAAACAGACCAAAGAGCAAAGGCATAACAGAGTAGTCTCCCACCTTAACCAGAGCTCGAATTCCTGTGGGTTTTGGTTATTTGAAATCATGGGAAGTTTCTCAGGAGACGTAACAGCACTTCCATTATCAGTGCTTTTTCCTCCATCTTGTGAACCTACCTTCAAACGAAAATGGTTCACTGTGGATATACTAAATTGAACCGTCCGGGAGATGGTTTTTTTCTCTGTGTTTTTCGTAGGCCATAATCATTCAAAGATCGCTCCTATTGCTTTGAAATTATTTTTTTCAGTCAATAAGTGTTCTACATAAACCAGAGCTCTCTGATCTATTAGGCTAACACGGAGTATGTTAATTCACAATCTGTTTTATCAGTTTCTACTGCAGCAAACTTCCCTGTAGTTTCAGCTGATTACAGCACTCTTCATTTCCTCTCCTCTCGCACGCACATGAATCAGCATGGCAAAAACCTGCCACGTGCCAAACTGCAGCTTTCTGCCCCTTGCTATCTGATGAGGTAGTTCTGGTATAATTTATTCGCAAACTTTAATTGAAGTTTTGCATTCAAGCAGTAAAATACAGATGAAATAGGCAGCGCATCTAAAACAAAGTTCTACCAAGCATTTCTAGCTTAAAGCAGACCTCTTTCAGAACAACTCACAACACAGAATTTCACACTTAATTCAAAGTCTTTAATGACTTCTTATGTATCTCAGTCTTCTCTAGCTCTTAAAAGAATGTCCAAGCTAAACCCAAAAGTTTAAAGCACTGAATGTAAGTGCAGCTCATCCAATCTGACAAGGAAATATTTGGTCTCCTCCTCTCTGGCACAGGTACCGTCACTGAAGGTAGCACATCCTTCAGTTTAGAACCTGACCACAAGTATTGGTATCAGGATACAAGCCCACAGCCGACAAACCAAGCCAGGCTAGCAGACTCTATTCCTTAGCAAAACAGGCATTTTCACCTAAAATGGAATAGCAGTTTCTTAAGTCTTGAAAACAAATTCAGCCTGAAGCCGAGTTTATAGAAGTCATGAGGCCAGTACAGTACAATGAAAACTAGCTGCTGGTTTGTTTTTTTTTTTTAAATATCAGTACAAAATTAACTGAAATCCTGACACGCTTACAGCAATAGTCTGATTAATCAGATTTATTTATTTCTATCAGGATTACAGCTATGTTAAATTTAGCATTGCTGTGATGGCATGAAATAATAAACTCTTCTCTTCACAGGCACATCTCAAGATATCCTGAATAGATAGTTTTATGTAAAGAAATTATATCATACTTTATAAGTGTTCTTTCACACGCATAATGAGAAACTGGCTACGTGGTTTTGTTTTGTCAGCTTTTTCCCAGATTGCTGCTGATGGTCTGAGAAAACACTGTAAAACATTGCACATTCAATGCACTGAGTATTTTACAATTCCACGTGTACAGAATCTAGTACAGAACAAAAAAATTTCTCCACATTCCATTCATGTCAAGTGAACACAGAAAAAGAACCAAAAATAAGCCTTGTTTTCTCCAAGAAATATAAAGAATCATTATATTTCCCTGATAAAAAACTCATAGAAGTCCACAAATATTTGAGTGCATCCAGTTAGAAACAAATAATGTTTCTGAAATATTTTTTCTAAACTCTTAGATCATCAGTAATACCTAAGCTTTACTTAAAAACGGATGAAAAAAAATTTTTTTAGTTTGCTCATTGATGTTAATTTCTAACATCAATACTTCCCTGCACAGTCAAAGGCTGATTCAGTAAAAACAAAAAATCCACAAAACCTGAATACCTGTGCTTTTTTCCCCACTGGATTTAGATAAACCTAACCCTTAAAATGAAATACAGTACCTAAATACAGTAGCTATACAGCTTGTAAAGGAAGAAAAAAACCACAGCCCCCTCAAACATGTTCTAATCAAACCACTGTGTTTTAAGCACTTAGAGAAAACTGATGATTTCCACTCACAAAACAAGCAATACTGCTGAAAAGTTAGTAATAATAATAACTAAAAAAAAAAAAAAAAAGTCATGAGCATCCCACACAACCTAGACAGAAATCATTACAGGTTCAATTTCCAAAGGTGAGAGTTTCCCTGCCAGGAAGTCAGTTCTAAATATAACAGTTCAGGAAGACCATATTCAAACACTTTCATAAATTATTAAAATACTTGCACCACAGGCACTAAAAATAGCAATGTGTACCCTGTGGAATAAAGGTAAAGGAAGGTAATAAATGATCTTCAATATAACTTTGGCTTCAGCAAGAAGGTTTGTAAAGCGGAGGACAGAGAACATGAAACCATAGAAAGATTCCCACTATTCACAATTAGAAAATAAAGTAGCCAATTTTAATTTAGGCAAATTACTTTGGACTGCATGTGTGCACATCCAAGGGAACATCTTATAGCTAAAATCAGCGCTAAAGTTTCAAGTGATGACTTCTTTTTACCCATATAAAGTCCTAATAAAAATTATACTGCATGCTCTGCTTGAACTTCTTATCCATACTAGGCAGGGAAAAGCTGAAGGAGAGCAGGAGGAATATTTGTATCAGAAACTGGAAACATAATGAAATAGATACTAGAAATTAAATAATGACAGCAAATGAATAACCCTATATGGACAAGGCCTTCTTTCTAATACTATAAATAGAATATTCTGCTGCATTTGATAGTACAAATGCTGTCAAATAAAAACAGAAGTAAAAAAACGCTAGGACTTTCCTAGCATGTTGGCAAACTCTCTATACTCCAAGTAGCAGATTGTAGAGATTCACAGAAGGCATCAAATACAGGCAGGGAGGGAGGGAGGAAGGGAGGCAGGGATAGAGGAGGGACGCAGGGCTACCTCAAAGTGAGAGCAGAGCATCCTCACCAGGAACACATCTACTCAGAGAAATGACAGCTGTTCTTCTGGATTGCCTGCTCATGACTTCTTTCTGTCCTCTTCCACCTACTTAAAAAACTGCTTGAAAGTCTCTGGTTTAGACCAATAGCTAGCTCAATATGTCTAACTGAACTTTGTAAAGAGACAATAGCTGGTAACAGTATGATTTATTGTGCAGAATCTTATATATAAGGGCTAGCACTTCACCTATCTGGTTCAAATGGCTGGTAAAGTTACCTACTGTATTCATTGGTATTGTTCAAAATGAATTTACAGTGAAAAGAGATCGTTCAACAAACCCAAAAGAATTTCTCATTCTTGAAGGCATGTTTACTCCTAGGAAAACCAAACCAACCAAACCCATTTTTCTTAAGTTTAATTTTTCAAACTAAATCATATACTTTACAATACATAACTGATTTCTCTTAGATAAGTGTCTCTTAACCTGTTGGGGCAAAACTAATCTTGATCAAGTATGTAAATGAGGAGAACTAAAGGAGCACATTTCTATCTTAAACCCCACCTCTCAGTAAGAACGAACAAAAAATTACTGAAGACAAAATCCTGAAAAGACAGACTCTGCCAGGAGAAGAAGGACTGAAGGAGGTGAGTAACCTCCTCCTAAACCCTGCAGAAGGCTGAGAAGAGCTGCAGTCCCTGTGCCCCAGTCTCCATAGGTGAGGGGTCTGGTGCTTCACCAGGGTGGGAGGCTGCTGCACAGCAGAGCCGCTGCAGGGATGTCCATGCTGCAGAGCCTGCCTCCGTGCACACACACACACCACATCAGCAGAGCCCCCTGCTGTAAAAGGAGCACGTAAGATCTGCCAGCCCATATACTCATACATACCAACACACAACCTTCTTTGAAAGTTATAGGCAAACCCAACAGAAGCTCCTTTCTCTTGGCACAGATGCACCTGCACCAATGGTTTTTGTCAGGATAACAGTATCAGTGCTATGGGATGAATTTTTTTTATTTTTTTTTGGTACTTCATACCAACATAACTCATGTCAACTAAACTTGGTTGCATAGACAAACCTAGCTTGCCTCCTGTTAGGGGATGCTAGGAGGTGCAGGGTGTCCACACAAAGATTTCAGAGAGAAATCATCTCTTGATAGCTGAGATCTGGCAGCTTTGACTCCCCTTCGGAGCGGGGATAACAACAGGAGGATATACCACTTGACCAGGTGACTATCAACTATACCATTGGGTTTTTACTTTACTTCTATGGAGCAAACAATCTCCTCCAATTCAAATTATTTACAGGAAAATATCAATAGTTAAGAAGCATTAGAAACTAAGTTAGCAATCTAGCACAGTAGAGTCCAAAGTTAAATCCAACACGGCCAGCACAATTGCTTGAAGACTTTGCCAAAAAGCCAGATGCTACTATTAGGGAAAAAAAAAAAAAAAAAAAAAAAAAAAAAAAAAAAAAAAAAAGATGCCCAATATTTCACAGCTTGGAACTGAAATCCCCTGACTATAGCCAGGAAAAAAATATTTTACCATGTAACAGAAGAACACTGTTCCTCAGCATTTGACCAAGGCTTTTGTTAATAAAATGTTACATGTATAATGGATGATGAAGAAAGGTTTGACAAGGACATCAAATACTTCAATAATAGCGTCACAGAAAACTCCCATACGGATGAAATGAAGCTTCAAAATTTTCCTTGAAAAGTCAAACTTATGTGCTTTTGTTGGGTTTCATTTAATACCTGGAGAAAGAAGCAAAAGCCTACACCAAGCTATTTCGGTGCTCAGCATTAGTAATACACTAAGGGTTTGGATAAGCTGTCCAATTTGTCTGGGTGAAAACAATACTCAGTGCTGCTGAGCTTAGTTCAGAGGTGGGATTTTCAAAAATTGCTTTAGCAGCACTAGCATAACTTCATCCTTAAGTCAGCTGAGTTTTACAATTTACTGGGATAGGAATCAAATTAGGGAACTGCAGAAACTGAGAAATTTGAGAATTGCATACAAACATCTAAGAAATGTTAACTTTGGAGTGGCCTGACATGCCTGTTATACTCTTGAAAAATCATTTATTTTAATTAGTGTTCTATTACAAACTTCTGTCAAAATACACACATTGTTCAGCACCAATTAAAACGCTAAATGTGTTGGCACATAAGATTGGTAGGTAGATAGGTTCTGCTTGGCTGTATTAAAAAAGGAATTCAACAACGATAAAATTTACAGTTAAAGCATTAAGGTTGCCAATAATAGCTTTATTTTGAAATGCTTCATAATTTTCTCTCACTGTTGGGCTGTGACAGTTGGAGCTTTGAGGAAACCAAAATAAACACCTTACTGATTTAAGAACATGTTCTGCAGTTCTGCCAGTTCATTAAAATCAGAATTCAATTTGAAAAAAAAAGAAAATTCTCTGTGATAAGCCGAGAGAGTGGGTTTCATTGCTCAAGCAATTAGTTCGCTATAGTTAGCTAACGGGCTCCAAAGATTTATCTTCTCCCTATTTGACACTTGGTATTTGTATTTTAGCCAATTTCTTCCTACCTACAGTGACAGAAATTAGCAAACCATTGGAGGTGACTAACTGTCAGCATGGGATAAATGGCAACACCACTCTGACTGAATTTGGGTGGTTGGGGCAGGGGAAAGGTAAGGACGGTGGCTGACTCAGTGAGTTGCAATTCCAAGAACATTTGTTATTCTTAAATTTCACGGGCACATACTATTAGAAGAGGTCTCGATCACTGAATCTGGTCCTCAGGTACGAGAAGGAGTTTGCATCTATACCATTCTCATTGAGCAATCTTTTATTTTGGAACTGACAACATCTCCCATGGTGAATTTCTTTTATGACTATTTATTTATTTTAATCTAAAAAAGCATAAATATGGATGAAACTTAGTTTATACAGATCATGTTCTAGCCAAGTAAAAGCTTAAAACCTTCCCACTTCTTCCTGAACAGATGCTCTCACTGGTCACATCCACAATGCTGTTGACTTTCATTAAATATGGATAAATAAATAACAAAAGTAGTCAGCTAAAATTTAGGGGGTTGTTCTCCACTTGTCTCATGGATTAAGCTCCTGATTCATATTATTAGCTGGGTACTTTGCAGTCAGCTTTTCCTCCCTGCCAGCCCAAATGAAGAGGGGGGAGCAAAAACATCTAGTAAAAACTCCTGCCCCTCTCAGCAGCAAAATGTTCTGAGGCCAACAACTTGAGGGGAGCTCTGCCCCATGATTCTTATAGGACTCCTTTGCCACCGAGCTGCAGAGAGGCAGTGGTGAACACAGTGAAGGGAAGCAACCTGGTCTAGTGTCCACAACAATTCACAACTTTGTGTTCCAGATCCAATCGCTGTCACAGCTTATTACTCTTTCTTGGTATGAGAGAATACTCCACTTACAGATTCTGTTCTCTGTAGCGATGCTTATGTGACAGAAGAGGTTCTGAAGAACAGGCTCGCTGTGTATTGGCACATCTCTCCACTTAATGTATATAAGTAGAAAATATAATGTAATCTATGATTTTTCAAAAAAATAGCATAGCATCACATAGGGGAGTAAAAAAAAAACATACACAAAGAAATATGTCCTTAAAATATGGGGATATATTAAAGGCTATATATATTTACACACTTTTATATATGTATTTCATATATATTAAATTTTTCTATGTGCGTATATATATACATGGATATATCCCACATATATACATGTACATACACACACTTACATAAAACACCTTACATACTCTTATTACCTTAGAACAGAAATAAACTACAGCTCTGTCCCGTATAACATGCAAAACTTTAAAACTGTGTATATATGTATTAGGAAAATAAATGGAAAACACTAAATAAAGGGTTTATGCTTTGAAGATAAATATTAAATTACACTGGTCACAGTGTATTATTTTATTCATACATCTACCCAGGTTTAAATTAATTTGTTAAACACCCATGCAATTCTTCTGCACACATTCCATATTTAATTATGTTTGCTGCTACATTACTAGCACTTGTGGTGTCTTTGGGGATTTTTGTTTGTTTTGAACAGCCAAAATTAAAACAGTGATTAGCATTAGTATTATCTGTGTGTTCAAAATGGGAAAAAATACGACAACACAATGATATATACTAAGTCTTTGTTTAACTTGCTCACCTTCCTATTGCTCTAGCATACAAACAGTGTCTTGGAATTGTATTTGTATTCGTGACATCCAGATCAGAACCGTCACAATCTAAAATAGTATTCAATATCAACTGTCTTTATATAGGTCTACACAATTCAGTATATTCTTGTATGAATTCTGTATCAAAAAAAGTCCTGACAAAAAAAAAAAAAAAAAAAAAAAAAAAAAAAAGAGTACATCATCAACTGTTTCTTTACATTGCAAAGGAACAGCCTTTTAACATGACTAATCACACTGGCAGCCAGAACAGGAGCATCAGTATGTTCCTCAAGTAGGACTGAAAGCCACAGTTAGACGTACAACTTGGAGCTGAAGCACAAGGGTAGAACTTGCTCTTGTCACTGTATCTTAATAAACTACCACGCGTCTGTTCTGGAAATCTGGTCCTCTGGTTAGACCAGGACAAAGAGAAACTGGAAACTTTTATTCTATTCCCGTTTGCTGTTTCTTTGGCATTGAGGTCCGATGCTTTACCCAGCAACAGAACAGAAATTTTGTTCAGAATCACCATGGATTCAAATTAAAGCCCTCTTGCTTTGTAATGATGACTAAGTTGCAGTCTCTCTACAACTTTTCTGGTTTTAGAAAAAACTCCCTTATTTGTACTAATAATATGGTCTTTTAAAACTTCTGAAAGGAAGATTACTTTGGTATTTTTTTATCACCAGCAACAGCCTGGTGATATCAAGAATTTATGGAACTATGTGTCCATGCAAGGTACAAGAGAATGTATCATTTCCCATATTCTAATGAAAGCACAGCGCCACTGGCAGTCCCTGTCATCTATATCCCTGCATGTTAAAGGAAAATAATTTCTAATAATAATAATGGACAACATTAACACAAATCTTTTCTAGAGATCAATCAAGCTAAGCGTGTAACACTTACATATGAGATACTCCTGTAAGAACAGCAGCTCAGATTCTGAAACGTGCTTGCACTCCCCCTGTGCTTACAGCCACATGGCACTTGCTTTGAAAGTAAAGCATGTTTCTCTAAATAGTTTGGTTGTACAGGTTAGAGTTGGATTAGGGATATAACTGAATTGAAATAAAGATATATAAAGATATGAATAATACTTAAATACTTCACTACATTAGCATTAGTGAAAAACTGCATTGAATACTATCCACTGCAGTATTGATAAGAAATACAAACACAACTATGCTAAAAGGCATATAAACCAGAATATCATACTGTTACAACCCCTTTATTAATTTAATTTTATTAAGGCTGACTGTGTGCTTGTAACTGCATAGAAGGGCTAAACAACGCATAATCAACTGCAGAGTATCAGTTATGGGAGGTAGTGCTCTAGTCGAGATGTGAAGATGCCACACTCGGTAGGATACGGAAGAAGGCATATCCCTACGGTGTGCTGTACTCCATACTTGATGTTAAAATGACAATAAAAACGAAAGCAGTTGGCACTATAATCCCAGATCAACAGCTGGCATTCCAGTCCTAAATGCCAAATTCCTTTTGGGGGTTTACAGCCTTCACAGATAAAATATACTGTTGCTTTTTACAACTGTAAAAGGCAGAATAATATAAATGACCGTAAATTAGAAGTGATGAAACACAGCTGATCAGGATAACTGAAGGCCTCAGCAAAAACTCTACAGCCACTAGAACTAGGAGCAATAAAAAGGACATTTTAGCCCACTTTCCTAAGGAAACAATGCTGAGACTATAATTTCTGTCTGCTTGTCCCTACACCTCACTTTAAATTTTGAACCGGTTGCAGATTTAAGAGGGTCTGATGAAGAAAGAGATATCCTAGAGGGAGCTGATTTCATATAAGTTTCCTGAGAATAGATTGCCAGCTAAAGGAGAGGAATCAGTAAGTAGTCCCAGTGGGAGAAAGGCTCTGGCATAAGTTTACACATTACTGGAGACCACAGAATGCATACGAGAGAAACAGAACATATAATTACCTCAAAGCAAGGGAAAAGCTTCAAATAAAACCTTAAAGTCAGCTATGAAACACAGATTTGTAGGGAGCTAGGCTGCATAATTTCTGTCACTAAAGGATTATTTGTGCTGTACAAAAGAAGTCCTACCAATGGCATACTTACTAGCTAGAGGTGTTAAAGAGTGATGCAGATGGTTTTTTCCAAGGTTAATGAAGTATTTTTATCTTCCATTTCGGAAGATAATAAATGCTATAATCGTATTTCTGGCAAAATGCTTTCTATTCCAACCATAGCAAAAAAGACTGTTAAACAATTTACACTGTATGTAAATATTTTTAAATCCTGGGTTACATAGTTTGGACTCAATGGTTTTGAAATAACTTTAAAAGTAAGGTAGTGATGTTGATTTTTAATATATCCTGGAATAATGAAGAAATACCAGGGTACTGGGGAAGCTGACATTCCATCAGTAGCTAGAAAGGATAAACAGGATAACTGTGTGGTCACAGGTCACAGTCAGCTTGAGAACTGAGTCAGGGAAAAACACTGAAAAGTTGATTTAGGACAGATATAGTAAAGACTTAAGGCATAATGTCAAGCAAATCAATACAGTTTGAGAAAGAAAAGAAAGAGTCTGACAAACTGAAGACCTCTCTGGTGAAACATTTAGTTAAACGTTTCCTGATAAAAACACTATTTTTTTTTCTTTTAAATCCAGAAGATGCACACTACAATTTCAATTAACACAGTTAGGTTGTAATGCAGTATGAAGTTAATTATCTAGCTAGTGTTTCTTTAAAACCACTTAAATCAGAAGGTTACTACAGAATTCTGCTGGCTTTAGTGAATCCACTGAAATCTGTTCTGGTTTCAGTCCCATGCAAAACGTACAAAAAAAGCATACTGGAAAACTACTGAAATAGTCAGGGTTATCTAGCAATCTGACTTCATTCAGCTGTCCAAATGCAACCTTATGTATACATATAATGTCTCAGAGATGAAGACACTCTAGAGCAATACACTATAGAAAGCAGTGGCGTTGAAAAGAATTACAATGACATAATATATAACTGAGTGAAATGTTAAAACTTTGATGTGATAAGGTTATTGAGTGAAGAATTACAGTAACTTCCCACATGCAGCTATAACTAGCTGAAAGTACTGAGCAAGTGGTAGTGCTGTACTGTGACACTACACTGGCAAAAATTAGAAGTATGGACACAGAATTCCTGTCTTAAGAGATGTGTGAGAAATGAGGAAACACCTGTAAGAACGCATCATGGCCTGGAAGAGTAATATTTTCAGTGAGGAACATTTGATACTGGTTTATCTAAGAAAAGGTTATGGCAAAAGTAACTAATTCTCTTAAATCTCTGTCAAGAAAGGGGTCCTCATCTACAATAAAAATAGTCAACTCAGAGTAGTATGGCAATGCCTATGCTTCAGGTATCTGATGTGCAGTGTGGAATGCATCTCAGCATTCGGGAAGTACAATCTCCACGCAGTTAGAACATGCCAGAGGACACCATTTATCCCTCCCATATACCCTCATATATATCCCTCATACCAACCCAAGCTGGTACAACCAGAGTACCATATTGTGAGGGGATAAAAAAAAAATAAAAGAGTAGTACAGCTTTTCAGAACAGCAATGCCAAGTATCTCTACTTACGGTGTCATCCACACAGCTCCTTCTTCCCCTCCCTCCCCCCCAATACTATTTATTTCAAAATGCATAAGGGCAATGGAATCCAGTGTTTCTCTTCCAGAAGAGCACCCTAATCACTAACGATGGACTGCTTCTTACTTGCTTTCCTCTGATGCCATATCATAGAATCATAGAATCCTAGGTTGGAAGGGACCTCGGGGATCATCTGGTCCAACCTTTCTAGGTAAGAGCACTGTCTAGACAAGATGGCCCAGCACCCTGTCCAGCTGAGTATTAAAAGTGTCCAATCTGGCAGAGTCAACCACTTCCCTGGGGAGATTATTCCAATGGTTGACTGTTCTCACTGTGAAAAATTTCTTTACAGTGCTTCAGGGGTTTAAAATCCAAGCAGGAGGGTGGGAGCCGCTTCCGTTCAGCCTCTGTCTCAGTTACCTGCTGTTTAGGTTACAGCCATGCAGACAGAAGAAAGCAAGCTGAATCCTCTTAGGCTGAAAAAATAACTGAGTCCAACACACCTACTCCCTGAACAAAAGGAAGTCATTGCTACCACCTCCTTTGCTCATATTTTTCCATTGCATCCTACGAGAGATGATGTTCAGATGTGTCGTGAAAGTAACACACCTGTGTATGTTGTAGCACAATCACATTGGATACGTGGCTCCATGGACATCGCTCAACCTCAGTTAGGTTACAGCCAGCACTAATCTCCTACTTAATCTCCAAATAATTTTTTCTCATTATTTCCTTCGTGCTAGTGTTAGTTTTTGGATAGCTGCGCAGATCAGGGAATTGACTTGGATGGAACTAACCAGGCAAAACGAGTTGTTAAGCTAAAATGACTGTGAAATCATCCTTTAGCATTGTCCTACATAATTTCTGAGCCCAAAACTATTTTGGTGGAAGATAAAGCCAAGATGCTTTCAGAATTTTTCTATATCAAACATCTATCTGACGAAGGAACATTTTTGCCCTTAGTGCTGAATTTTATTTGAAAAGTCTCAGTCTCTCAGTCCTGTTTTAGGCAACCTATGTAATGTTTGGGTCTGACTCAGTGTTTCCATTATCTCACATGAAGTAAGTAACTACATCTCTTACAGCAAACTAGATGGTAATGCAGCAAGGTTTGTGAGGAGAGATGTGTTGTATTAGAACAATTGATATATTTGGAAAACACTCAAACAAGCTTTTAGGCAGAAAGCACTCTCTGGGTTTGGATATCACTGTAATCTAAGTGATAAATAGAATTTGCTAGCACTTGTTCAAGCACTGTCATTTAGGAAAAATAAGGAAAGATTTAAACAGTATTAAAGCATTTGCTTTTGTAACAAACTTGCATTAACGATTTCGAATAACATATTGGTTTTTTATATATATATATATATTTCCTTTTATATTCAAGGTTCTACCACACAGTCACAAGCATGCTGCACTAAACTTAGACTCCAGTAGTATTTAAGAACAAAGGGTAATTCAAGGGTGGTATTTTAGCTTTAGCATCTTGTTTTCTGACATGCTTGATGTAGCTCAGCTTTATTATCCAACTTAAGATAAACAAAAAAAAAACCCTTGCAACCTTCTCTAAGAGAGTCACGTACTATGAACTAATCTAAACTTTCCCTTGTTTCTCCATCCCTTCTCAGAATTATTAAAGTCCCGTGAATACTAAGAAGTTCAAAACTTAACTTGTGCTACTGCATGAAAAAAAAATTAAAACAGGTGTTTACAGAGTAACAGAGCTACTGAATGCTAACTTCATTAACTTCCATTAAGCTAAATGACTCACAAATGGCATTTAGATCAGTAGTAAATCATCATCTAGGTCAGCAGGATGCTCAT
>NW_009258616.1:1037563-1068549 GCF_000687185.1 Egretta garzetta | reverse complement strand
TATAATGTCTCAGAGATGAAGACACTCTAGAGCAATACACTATAGAAAGCAGTGGCGTTGAAAAGAATTACAATGACATAATATATAACTGAGTGAAATGTTAAAACTTTGATGTGATAAGGTTATTGAGTGAAGAATTACAGTAACTTCCCACATGCAGCTATAACTAGCTGAAAGTACTGAGCAAGTGGTAGTGCTGTACTGTGACACTACACTGGCAAAAATTAGAAGTATGGACACAGAATTCCTGTCTTAAGAGATGTGTGAGAAATGAGGAAACACCTGTAAGAACGCATCATGGCCTGGAAGAGTAATATTTTCAGTGAGGAACATTTGATACTGGTTTATCTAAGAAAAGGTTATGGCAAAAGTAACTAATTCTCTTAAATCTCTGTCAAGAAAGGGGTCCTCATCTACAATAAAAATAGTCAACTCAGAGTAGTATGGCAATGCCTATGCTTCAGGTATCTGATGTGCAGTGTGGAATGCATCTCAGCATTCCGGAAGTACAATCTCCACACAGTTAGAACATGCCAGAGGACACCATTTATCCCTCCCTCATACCCTCATATATATCCCTCATACCAACCCAAGCTGGTACAACCAGAGTACCATATTGTGAGGGGATAAAAAAAAAATAAAAGAGTAGTACAGCTTTTCAGAACAGCAATGCCAAGTATCTCTACTTACGGTGTCATCCACACAGCTCCTTCTTCCCCTCCCTCCCCCCCAATACTATTTATTTCAAAATGCATAAGGGCAATGGAATCCAGTGTTTCTCTTCCAGAAGAGCACCCTAATCACTAACGATGGACTGCTTCTTACTTGCTTTCCTCTGATGCCATATCATAGAATCATAGAATCCTAGGTTGGAAGGGACCTCGGGGATCATCTGGTCCAACCTTTCTAGGTAAGAGCACTGTCTAGACAAGATGGCCCAGCACCCTGTCCAGCTGAGTATTAAAAGTGTCCAATCTGGCAGAGTCAACCACTTCCCTGGGGAGATTATTCCAATGGTTGACTGTTCTCACTGTGAAAAATTTCTTTACAGTGCTTCAAATTCAAGCATGAAGGTTGGAGCCGCTTCCGTTCAGCCTCTGTCTCAGTTACCTGCTGTTTAGGTTACAGCCATGCAGACAGAAGAAAGCAAGCTGAATCCTCTTAGGCTGAAAAAATAACTGAGTCCAACACACCTACTCCCTGAACAAAAGGAAGTCATTGCTACCACCTCCTTTGCTCATATTTTTCCATTGCATCCTACGAGAGATGATGTTCAGATGTGTCGTGAAAGTAACACACCTGTGTATGTTGTAGCACAATCACATTGGATACGTGGCTCCATGGACATCGCTCAACCTCAGTTAGGTTACAGCCAGCACTAATCTCCTACTTAATCTCCAAATAATTTTTTCTCATTATTTCCTTCGTGCTAGTGTTAGTTTTTGGATAGCTGCGCAGATCAGGGAATTGACTTGGATGGAACTAACCAGGCAAAACGAGTTGTTAAGCTAAAATGACTGTGAAATCATCCTTTAGCATTGTCCTACATAATTTCTGAGCCCAAAACTATTTTGGTGGAAGATAAAGCCAAGATGCTTTCAGAATTTTTCTATATCAAACATCTATCTGACGAAGGAACATTTTTGCCCTTAGTGCTGAATTTTATTTGAAAAGTCTCAGTCTCTCAGTCCTGTTTTAGGCAACCTATGTAATGTTTGGGTCTGACTCAGTGTTTCCATTATCTCACATGAAGTAAGTAACTACATCTCTTACAGCAAACTAGATGGTAATGCAGCAAGGTTTGTGAGGAGAGATGTGTTGTATTAGAACAATTGATATATTTGGAAAACACTCAAACAAGCTTTTAGGCAGAAAGCACTCTCTGGGCTTGGATATCACTGTAATCTAAGTGATAAATAGAATTTGCTAGCACTTGTTCAAGCACTGTCATTTAGGAAAAATAAGGAAAGATTTAAACAGTATTAAAGCATTTGCTTTTGTAACAAACTTGCATTAACGATTTCGAATAACATATTGGTTTTTTATATATATATATATATTTCCTTTTATATTCAAGGTTCTACCACACAGTCACAAGCATGCTGCACTAAACTTAGACTCCAGTAGTATTTAAGAACAAAGGGTAATTCAAGGGTGGTATTTTAGCTTTAGCATCTTGTTTTCTGACATGCTTGATGTAGCTCAGCTTTATTATCCAACTTAAGATAAACAAAAAAAAAACCCTTGCAACCTTCTCTAAGAGAGTCACGTACTATGAACTAATCTAAACTTTCCCTTGTTTCTCCATCCCTTCTCAGAATTATTAAAGTCCCGTGAATACTAAGAAGTTCAAAACTTAACTTGTGCTACTGCATGAAAAAAAAATTAAAACAGGTGTTTACAGAGTAACAGAGCTACTGAATGCTAACTTCATTAACTTCCATTAAGCTAAATGACTCACAAATGGCATTTAGATCAGTAGTAAATCACAATCCAAGTGACAGAAACACTTTTCTACAAGTGCTATAGTAGTAATTTCCTGTGTGAAAGGCTTGCTGCTGTTCCTGCATTCCTCAGGGGACGCTTCTTCTCAGAGGATGTTACTCTTCCCCAGGAAGAGGAAGGAACCAGTTGTTATTGGATGCGTGGGCTGATAGCTGTCGGGCATTTTCTGCATGCCGCAGAATCAGCTGTGAGAACTGTGAATACAGCTTAGATTCCCAGCCGAAGCGGGGGAAAACACTGCTTGGGCAGACAAGGTCAGAGCGTACATGTACAGTATCTCAGGAAGTTGAAACAGAAATAATACCTGGAACTTCCATCCTTCTAGTTCCCAGAAATGTGCCGATTTGCTAAAGGAACAATATACAGACGTGGATCAACTTGAAAAGCATTCCTGATGCATTGCACTCTTGCCATGAGTAAGAGCCTATAGAAAGTAAAATATTGCCAGTTCCAAAAGTCATCTACAGCAGGCCAGTTATCTTACACACCAGTACCAACAGTCCAGCAATAGCATCTGTTAACAGTGTCACTATGGGCAAAGGCAACATAATTAAACAAACTGCAAGGAAACTAAATATTGAAGCTTAACCTTTTATATGGCAGGGGGTAAGGGGGTGATGCTCTCCCTGTTAGGTCCCTCTCCTGAGCTTCCTGCCCGACAGTAACTCAAGCTCCCTCCGCATGTGCTGTGACACTCTTACGGAGCAGGTCACCAGCAGCTGGTCCGTGCCCAGTCCGGTATCAGTGAATTCAGTGTCACATCCCACTGCCTTTTTTTCTTTAGTGGCAGCACTAATGTTTCCTTTTTCTACTAACCGCTTATTTCCAAACGGTGAAAAAAAAGCCCACCGACTACTTGATTCAAAAATCATTAGGGAGATAGGACAGAGACAGACAAATAGTACAATCTCATAAGGTACACTTTCTCAGGAAAGTAGGCTAAAAATAGCATGGGAAATATTATATTCTTGCACTCTCTAGTGCCCAAATTCAGAATTCTGTCTCCAGTGAAAACTTGACTTTCTCTCAAGCTCCGTTTCACTCAAAGAATATAATGAAGCCTATTAAGGAACATCAAGCCATGTATTATTACCTAATTACGTAGCGGCACAACACATTTCCTGTTGCCTCCTTGTAAACCAGCAGCTACACGCTGTGTTAGAATGGCATCACTGCAAAACGCAAAGGCCATTTAGATTATATTCTTTTATTACAAATGTTGAGTTCACCTTCATGTATCTGATCTTTAAGCATTATTTGATGCTAGTGGTATCAAAGCATATTGCTTTTAAGATTAAGTACACAAATCTTTTTAAACATGCCTGTGCCTCTACAGAGGCTCAAAATGCATGTTTAGAAATTCACTGTTCAACACGCCCAATGCTTCATCCTTTTGGCACTTGTGACAGAAGATGAGCCATTTTGTTTGTATACACCATACCTTCTTTGGGAGGCCCCTAGCTGGGCAACAGAAAAGGCTGTCTCTACTGCCTCGTGGTTGTTCCAGATGGATCAGGTATAGCCTTCGGGAGGGATGGGAGACTTTCCTTCCCTGAGAGCAGCTGAACATGTTTAGCTGCAAAGCTGTGGGGAGAGGGCAGTCTACCCTCTTTCCCCAGCCCCACACACCGTACCTGCATTGCGTGCAAAGAGTAGAAAGGTCTGTCTGGAACGTACTGTAAGCCAAGATGACACTAAAAATTGCTTGTCCAAGAGCAAGATTGGACAGAGAGAAGGACTCATTTGCAAAGACACAAGAGCAGTGTTTACAAATTCTCATTTTTACTCTGCCGCACTCAACGCTTCTGAGTTCGTCTATTTACAGCATTTATTCTACGTTTTTATAAGACCTAGCATCAGAGATTCAGGGCCTGTTTGAGAGTGTTTGGTACACTCTCCTATGGAAAAGGTGCAGACAGTTTTACCTCAAAATTTTGGAGAAACAGGATCTCTTCACATTATTCCTTAATTTCATTCCATGTTTGTGATTTGGAATTCAGATCATGGAGCTGGCAGTTCATTCAAATATGCATTTACTGGTAATCAGAAGGATGGCAGTATATGAAAAAATCTATAGCTATTCAGGGAGTGGCCTTTCTTATTTGTCTGGGAGCAAGGAACACAAGGTGATGGGAGAGGCTGGGAACTGTCAATTTTTGTCAAAGCCCTTCTACTGGTGGGATCACTCCTCAGTGCAGAGCTCAGTCTAATTGACAACAGACTTTTAGACAAAGAACACAAGCAGGACATTTTTCTCTCCTCTTCTTAGAGGACAATGATTCCAGTCTTCCTTTCAAAGGGACATTGTCAGAACTTTCCTTTGGTAGAGAAAAATGTATGAAACTGAGCATTGCATGATATTAAGTGAAAGGCTAAATGTCTGAGGTCCCAAGAAAACTTGATATCCAAGAACTACAGAAAGCTTTTGGATGAACCATAACAAGCAGTAAGGGTAACCACTGTTTGCAGTGAAGCGTCACATGAGTTTTGCTCTACTGGCTGTTCCCTTCTGAATTGAACTTGGGCCCCAGAGGAGATGGTCTATGTATAAAATTCCTATTCTTTCCTTTCTTCCTTCTCCCCTCCCCGTAACCTCACTGAAGACAGTTGGTATTTATCTCCATGTAAGGCTGGAGCCAGGAAAGGATGTAAATCAGAATAAATTTGAAGTTGCATGGTAGGGAAAATGTGCAGTGTTTTTAGCTTTTAAGATAAAATTTCTTTTGTCGTACTGTTCTATAGGATTCTGGAGTTGTGTTAGGCCATGCAAGGAAGATACATTACTCCAAGATCTTTTCAAAGTAAGTTCCTGTGAGGAAGAGTAGTTGTATAAGCCTTCATGTACACAGAGATGGAAGCATAGATGCAAATTTTGCATTCATAATTGCTATCTTTGCAAAATATATGTGGGGGGTTTTAGGTGGGTTTTTTTTTCCCTTGTACTCAAAATAAGGGCAGAAAAAATAGTGTAAAAAATAACTAAGCCCTGAAACACATACTGGGGAAGCAATGTGTATAGGACAAATTGAGAGTACAGATACTTCTACTTTTTGCATCAAGACACCTACTACAAATGCAGTATAGATAAACTAACAATGTCTTACCTTGAAGAATAAAAGTTGTACATGCTTTTATTTGCTTTCACATATTTTACAAGTGGAGGTGCATTGAATTTATTTGGTCAGTTTCTATTTTAAAGCATAGTATGTTCCTTTTGCTCTAAACAGGAACAATCCTTATCTTTCCCCTTCCAATAATTAATCCAGTATTAACTTTGTAGAAATCATAATATAAATGAACAATAAACATGTCTTGTTTTCAGTGTTAACTAGCACTGGAAGAGAAAGAACAGCAAACATCTCCCAGCCAGCGCAGACATTCTGACTTCCAGATTACAGTACATTGCTTTGCTTCCTCCAAATCCTGTTTACATGAGCAAGGTCAGGGGATGGAACACTAGAGAGCCTCTACAGTGATTTCCTGCTGCTGTCAGTAAAAACTACCAAGATATCATCAACTTTCCCTTGTTCCAAACAGCTTATCAGGGACTGGAGGTTATCAATGTATTGCCTTACAGACTTGAAAAAACCCAACCTCCCTCAAAACTAGAAGTAAAACCAGAGGATGGAACAGGAGGTAATAGTTCCAAAGGGAAACAAGACTTCCAGTTTTTCCTTTGCAATAGTTCAGAAAACGAAGGCAATGTTAAGCTGCTTGACACACGGAGAAGAAGGGGTAGGAGAGAGGCAGTAATGCTTTCAGAGTCTTCAATGAGAAAGAAAGGAGAAAGAAACACGACCCCAGCCCCCAAACCTTGACCCCAATTCAGTGAATATTTTCAGAGTGTAAAAGGCTAGAATACACCTCATTTTTAATAACTGCAGCATATGAAGGCTCTTAGCATTGGAAGAGTCAGGGCATTACGCAAATACCAGTTAGTTAAGCATATATAGCTTGGTTTTATACTTGTTTCAGTAACACACAGGAGAACTGAATAAGTGAATCATCAAATTCAAAGCTATTTTCCTAACAACAATAATACACAGACAGGAATTCTTAATGTTTCTGTAATTATAGTCCAAAAGAAAGCAGCTCCATACTGAAGATTACACTGAAAATTTTCTACCGACACAATGACCACTTTCCCTTCACTAAGTTTACAAAGGAAGTTTCAACAGTCTTAGCTGAATCTTAGCTGAAAACAGTTTTTTCACCGTGTTCAAAAAGAACTCGCTTTACAGCTTTAAGTTAGAACACAAGCTGAAAAGATAAGATATTTAGAGTTCAGAGAGAAAGCAGAGAAGCAAGAAAACACAAGTAAATTTAAAAAACCCACATAAGTAGGCATTTTAAGTGTGGAAGTTGTTATGGATTGTTGGCTTCGATGAAGCAACAAATTAAAATTCCTTGAAAAGAAGAGGAGGAGTGGGAGGAAGAGATAATAGCAGTATTTCCTTATACAGATAAAGCTCAAGATATAAATGAATTGCTAAGAAAAATATATAAACATATATTTGAAATTCACAATAAAGAATCAAGAGTGTTACATTTTAAAATATTTGTTTTTCGAATCTTCTCCAGGCAGGCTGTTGTCAAGAATAGATGACAGTGATACTTAGCTGCACCTTAATTATCTGGAGTTGTGTGTCCTGTTTTGACCTTCTCAATACAAGACAGACATTGACATCCTGGAGCAAGTCCAGTGGAGGGCGAGCAAGATGGTGAGGGGGCTGGAACACATGATATACAAAAAAAGGCACAGAACCAGGTTTGTTCAGCCCTAAGAAGGAAGGATACAGGGGAATCTCACTGCCATCTCAAATATCTAATGGATGAATAGAGAGAAGACAGAGCCAGACACTTATTAGAAGACCACTGTAATAGAATTAGAGGCAACAGACATGTTGAAACATAGGAAATTCTAGCGACATATTATGACAAAAAAATATTTTCACCAAACACTAGAGTAAGCTGCCCTGAGAGGTGGTGTAATCTCCATCCTTACACATATTAACAAATTAACTGGACAAGGAATTTAGAAACCTGATCCAATCTGGCCTTGCTTTAAGGAGGAGGTTAGATGAAATGACTCCAGTTATCCCTCTCAGCATCTGCTGCTCTATCATTTTTATTAACAAATCTTTACAGAAGGGAAGAACAGTAATATCTTTTTGCTCTGCCACAAGTCACCTTAGGGACAGTAATAGCATATTTCCTAAGACCAGTATGAAATGGACACAGTTCCAATGGCTGAAGAAGAGATTCTCAATAGTGAGAACACTTTCTCCTATTTCCTGGAGTAGCTTGAGATGTCTGGGAGTTTGTCCACTTACAGTTAGGAATTTTGATAGCCATCCAACAAAACGTTACGAGGTTTTGTATAGACTTCCAATCTCCCTGAAGATATTTCAGGGAGCTTTAGGGAACTCATCACAGGTCCTACCAAAGCTTCAGTGTTGTTACTTGTCCCAGAGAAGCTGGTCTTTAAATACTCAAGACAGGGATCCAAGAAAGGCTGTATCTCTCTTCAGTAGAAAAATTAAAGTAAATATGCTGATTAGCTACTTCTAGATGTCCAGGGACTTGCCAAGGTGTTTTGAAAATAACCTTTAGGGCCCTGCTGTTTTACATGCATGATAAAGACATTGAAGAAGAACCCTTAAAGATATGTAAGTGCAGAGTGCATTTTTCTTTCCACACATATCAGAAGGGCAGATTAACTGCTTAAGCTAGAGCAAAACACTTCAAAAAGTGTATGTAGGTACAGGCAGGACATTTGTAAATTAACCTAGCAACCTGATCAAAGATATTTAGTCATTTGAACGGTGTTCCTCTAGTAGAAGTAGAACCAAAAAGCCGTAAGCAGCTTTAAGATGGGTCTTGACAAGTTTGCAGGAAAAAAGAAAAAAGAAAAATAAAAAAGTGTACAGTGATATTGTCTTTGATAACCAAGAAAAGAAAAACCCAGGAGGGTTGGAATCAGGGAGATCCACTAAGCACGTCACCTTGTCACAGAAGAAGATCAGGTTGGTCAAGCAGGACCTGTCTTTCATAAACCCATGCTGACTGGCCCTTATCACCTGGTTGTCCTGGACATGCCACATGATGGCACTCAAGACAATCTGCTCCATAACCTTCCCCGGCACCAAGGTCAGACTGACAGGCCTGTGGTTCCCTGGATCCTCCTTCCTTCCTTGAGATCAGGAAGCAAAGCACACAGAGTATTTTAAAGTGATAGGTAGACAATTAGTTATATCCACCACAATCCACTATCTGCCAAGCCTACTAAAGAGATTTCTGTAAGTCTGCAAATTCCTTTCGACAGAAGTTATCTTAAAGAACCATATTTCCATTGTGAAAACACAACCGCTAAACCTTAAAATATATTAAATCATCTCCTCTCAAATAAAAGTTATTATGATTATTCTGAAGAAAAGATTTCTCTTAGACATCAACCTCTGTATCATGATTTTCAATAAATTATTTCAAATAATTTTATAAAGTACTTTCACAACATATCTTTTCATAAAGCATTCGTGACAAAATAGAACAGCAGAAACCACACCTGCTGCCTATTCATATATATTAACTCTTCAGCCATACAAACTCTTGTTATGGTAACTAAAATTGCTCAAGATACAACTTATGCCTTCACAGGAACAGATTTAGAGCTAAAAGAGAAAATCTCATTTTAACCTAATTCTAGAACAGTATGTCTTTTAGATTTCATACCAGGAGAGCATATTTCTCCTCCTACGAAACTACCGTTAAAACATTGCCTTCCTTTCCTCCCACATGCCATACCAATGTCATATGAAAAGCTAACACTAGAAGGATCTAATCCTATGATTCTGTGTTAAAACGTGTTACTTTTTTTTTCTTCTAGAGAACTACTAGATGCCTTAAAAGGAGAAAAATTAAAACATCACTTTTGGAATTTTATCAATGAGCCAACTATTCTTTAGGTTTCCCATTATTTGCAGATAAAGACATAATTACAAAAAGTGTTTGAGAATAAGCCACAAGTTTTAACAGTAATATTTGTATAGAATTAGCATGGGCTTATAATTAGAATTTCTGCTTAATACATGGGTAAAATTACTAGTATAACGTGAAAGCTTTGTTATTACACCATCTTCTGGTTAGCCTTGGGAACTGTGGAAGAAAACTTAAATCGAGAAGATAGGATATTGAGCTCTGAGCAGTCAACAATTGATAAAAAAACCTTCATTCAGATAGACAGAAAGAGCACATTTCTGATAACCTGTTAGTTTAAGCTATGCCCCATCTTTTTTTTTTTTTTCTTTTTTTTCCTCCTCCTCCTCCTCAGAAGACAACTTACCAGAGTACTGAAAGATGAAGAGGAGCTAATCTGTATGACAGGTGGGTCAAGTGTTTGTGTATTAGTCACATCAAAGGTAGGGTTGACCTGTTGAAAATGAATTATAACATTATTATTTCAACACAAGTAGAGAAAGAGAAATAAAACTGAAATAAAAAGTACCACTAGCTACATTAAGGCACCACTATTCACTAAGGACTGGGAACAGTCTTTAAAATTTGTAAAAATAAAGGTAGGATATTATTCTCCAACCACGTAGAATGCAATCATATAGTACAGAAAGAGAATCCAGATATGCATTTATTACAGAAATATAATTTATACTTCATAAACATCCATCACCCAAAACTAACTCAGGGGATTCCTACCACAAGAGGTGCAAGTATTAAGAAGTACAGCTGTATGACAAATCAATAAAAATGAAGTTACAAATACTAGTTTGAAATGGATTTATTGAGACAGCTCACTCAAATCTTGCCCAAGGCTGAAGCCATGCACTTAACAGAGTGGCCAGTGCTACTGCTGAAATACTGAACAGTCCCAAGTATTCAAATAACTTCCCAACTCTTTAACTGTCACTTGCAGGTGCTTCTGAAAGATTTTGCATGTGCGCAACAACGGTAAGGGCTCCTGAAAGTCACCTTTGAGTTTGCAGCGCCAGTCACTTTTGGGTGCAGTTGTAGGCTATCTTTCCTGTTCCTCCTTCCACCAGGAGAAGTGTCCCCAGCAGAAGTGGTGTACAGCTCCAAGTAAGTCTGGACTTGAAAGCCTTCTAGCAATGATGCTCAATTAGTTTGTTACAGTCCAAGGACAGCAGCAGCCCTCCACTTGTGGAGTTTTCCATATACAACTACGCAGCACTCAAGTGTTTTGTGTTACACTGGTCCCCTGCTTGTTGGAGTTTACTTAGGGCACATCCTCACTCATAGTCTCATACCGCAGCTTATTAAGTCCCACTACCATTCAGCTTGAGCTAGGATCAAGGTGGTTAAGTCACTCTGGCTCAGCAATGCATAGGAAGGTCCCTAAGCCCGAGTTGCCTTACTGCTGTTGGTACATCAGCACCAAAGCTGAAAGCGAGCACACACTTAGCAGCCCAGATCGATCGGTTCCCAACTCAAGTTCCTCGAGTCATCTATCACAACCCAACAGGCAGACTGTTGACGTGCTTGCTTCTTACATGCCAACTCTGATTGTCAAAATAACTTAAAAAACACTGCTATGGAAAACAGGTAGGAGGTTAACACTGAAATCTGTGATATGTTAACCAGCCAAACACAAATCATGCTGTTCCTAAAACCACAGGAAAGACTGCTTTATACCAGGATAATGTCAGAGGCTGATCAATCAGATAGGTCATCACAACATCTGCAATTCTGATGTCTTAATATCACAGTTGGACTCCTCACTTACTGTTGGTTATAAGAGTTCATCTATAACTTTAGCAATATTTTGCTAATGTCCTTTCCTGAAAGTGAAGCATTAACAAAATATGAGAGAACACAAAGTTTGAGAAAGCTGCTGCTTATGATTTCACCTAAGGATCAGAATATCCTCCCAATAAAAATCTGTGTGGTTTTTTTCCCTACCATTGTATTATCTAGGTGTATCACAGACTAATATGTTTGCCTTCTCAGCATGTTGTATGGAAGTACTATTCTTATTATTTTATGAACTGACAAAATTCACAGAAAGACTTGATGACTTTCAAATCACCAAGAAGTTTGGCGTAGTAAAGAGAAATGAACTTTCCTCTTTTCAACTTTTTATCAGTAATCCAGCAGCGGCCTTATCAGAGACAGCATTAATTCCGACCGTCTTACTTGAAAGTGGGAAAAAATAAACCCCCCCAAAACTCACACTGCCTACTGACAGAGTTATATTTTAATTGCTGAAAGTTTATTAGATATAAGGGTCATTTTATTTTGACTTTTCAAGGAGAAAAAGCCTACCATTTCACCTGAAGACTGTCAAAACTCTGGCTCAGCCAGAGCTGCTCACTCAATAACAGCTTCAGTGCTATTTCAACAAGCAAAATTTCCTGATGTTAGGGTCCATACACTGGCATATAGGCGCTTAGGTCAGAGATCCATTTGGTAAGCAGCTAGAATGAGATCTTAAAACTGGAATTAGTAGGCAGGGAATGCAGGCAATAGCATCTTGTACTGTCTGAAGCCTTTTCACTCAGTTCCTTTGGATTTCTATAACTTACACGCAGATATTTAGGTTAAAACTAATAGAAGTGAGATCTTCCTTGGTAAATGCAGGTAGAAGGGGGTGGGGAGGCAGGGAGAAGTTGAACAAAGCAAGCTAGAAGGTAAAAAGACATTTTAATACAGATGTTACCTGATTATTCAAGCTGAAAGTGATCCTCATGCTTTATAGCACTTACAAATCAGAAATGACATGCCTTCCTTAAGGGGAGATCTTAATTCTGTTTCTAAGCTAGTTCATCTTCCTGACTAGCAGTGCTTCGCTCCTTCTTGAATTCAGTTTCAACAAGCCATTCTTCATCCATGAGCTCTTTTTTGTAGGTATTCTGTCTTTTAATTCAGATTATAGTTGCATCAATTGAGAATAAGCTACCCAGAGACAATCGGGAAAACCCATCCTGTTACAGGGCCATCAGAGCTGATAACTTAAAATTCTCCCTCAATCTGTAGATATTAGGATCAAGAATTGCATTCTTCCAATTGTGTCAAATGGACTTGGAGGAAAGAAAGGGAAAAAGGAGAACCAAAGCCAAGTAACACGGTCTAAGTAATAACTTGCCATTTATCTGAAATGTCTTCCATTTTAACTGGACTTCTCCTTTAGTTTCATCTCTACAGTAACATGACTAATGAAAGGCTCCTCTACATCTAGTATTGCTTATCACTTTAACAGAGTTAAGTTGAGGAAGAGGGGAATTGCAAATTTTACTTTTTTCCCCTCTATACATACCCTGCCTATTTTGATTAAACTGTTTAGTGCCCAGCATAACCAGGAGCATTTGCTTCTGACCTTCAGTCAGTCCTGTAATAAATATAATTAACACATTATCTGAGGGTCAATCATACTACAGACAGCTAAATCTAAAGTCTTTTTCTGACATGCATCATTTGGGCTCTCAAAAGAAGAGAGGACAATCCACCTGCAGGACTCTGTGGAAGAGTGACAGCAGGTGCCTATCACCTATCAATACTCTAATGTAGAGGTGCTACTGAAGTATTATTACTAATAGCTCTTGAAACATCATCTTTGAGATAATATACCCTCCTTATACACATCAGGGATCTTGTAGAAGGAGTTAAATGCTTTTCTTGATACAGAGTTGCTAAATAAATAGATGACATGATTTAAGTTAAGAAAATGTGCTCTTTATGTGTGTCACATCCTGGAGCTGGAATGAGTTTCCTCTGCATAGGGTACTGCTTTATCAGAGATAAGGGGATGATGAGGGGCATTGCAAACACTGACTAGGGGTGCAGGAACTGTCAGAGCCCCTATTAAAAGATTTATCTCTATATATAGGTATATAAAATTGTTAAGCAACAAGTCAGAAATAGCAAAGTGTCTAAAGAAAAGAGCACAAAACCATGAAGGCTAGCTAAACCCTTCTTGCAAATTTTTGTGTTTAATATTGCACTAAAAATTAATGAGGTAATGGAATGAAGCTAAGTGTAAAAGTTTCAAATAACTTGACATTTTCTGACAAGGTGATGTCGTTAGCTGTCACATAACCTCACCGAACACATTTGGAAGAACTCAACTTTAAAAAACAATAAAGAAAAAACAGAACACTAAAAAGCAAGGTAGAGAGAGCTGAGATTTCCTTTAATGACCTGGTTAACTGACATATAAGTATTTTCATTACCTTCTTCCAATGCAATGACACAATTACCACGTTTTCATCCATAGCACAAGAAAATATATTTGAAGAAAGGTTTCTACAGAACCTTTCATGTAAGGAATTACAGATTTCTAAACACTGGAGCAGAGCAAACCCAAAATATATGATTCAAAGGAAGCAAGAAGCAGGAATTAGCATCACTGCTTAGGACAGAAAACTAGAGAAGGAAAAAAAGAAGCAGGCCAAACTAAGCATGTGATTCTCAGCCATATGCTTTAAGTAAACGATTATGCCCCTACAGATATCCCTCAGTTGATTTTAATGAAGTATATCCATTCTCAACCCCCTTCACTTTATTTTTGTAATGCATTTTATAAGACATTGCTGTTATATCAAAAACCTAAAAATTAATAAAATTAAAAGAGAAAGTTTTAAATTACTCATGCAAAGTATTTCCTAAGGAAGTGATGTAGCTAACTGTGAAATAGTGTCTCCAAACATACCAAGAGAAATTTAGCTTTCAATTTGATTAAACACTGTTCTTTGTGCTAGACTGGATGGCGCGCTCAAGCCAAGCAAGCCGCATATTCTTATTTCTACCGCCACCTAGTGTATATTTGGATTTCCTTCAAGTAAGAAAATCCAACTGAAATTACACTGACAATTTTAAGATGAAACTAAATCAACAGTAGCTTTTCATGCTCAAGATACAGACTCTACTCATCTTAATATGTTCAGACCTCAGTGTTATGCTTTCAAAGGAAACTTATTTCTATCTTCAGTCTGCTTTGAAGAGGTCTCTAGTATATGAAAGATTAATTATGTACAAACACAGGAAATTCAGAAATACAACTGTCACCAAGTGGAATGCATTTCTTTTAGTATATTGCATGAAAACTGAATTACTGATTAAACATACTATTTTCAAGTCTCTCCAAACACTCCTTATTTCAAAGAGAAACAGTGACTGGGATTTCCCTCAGCTGAATTTAGACATACTGCTAGACAACTGTATTTGAGCTGGTCACACAAGACTACCTCTATGGTCAATGGAAAAGAGTAGGTGCCTTCAGAGAACAAGTCATTTACTTACATTTCCAAATTGTCCAAATAATTGTAATGATTGTAAGCTTTAAACGTCTACTTACTTGAATATTCAAGAATCACACTGATCAGTGCAGTTGGAGAACCGTTGTAAAGATTTATAAGTCAAGAACATGAAATTCAACACTGTGTTAAAATTCAGGCTACTGCTGGTCTGAAGAGGAAGAGATACAAGTAAGGAATGTCTTGTAAAACTTAACTATGCTTCAGAAGTAGGCAGGGAGAGAGAAAAAAAAACTAGAGAAGGTATCTTAAATAAGTATTACTGGTTCTATATATGGCTTTGAAGAGTCAATAGGAAAAGTTCTGAGAAAAGGTGAAAGTACACTCAAGCTCCATGTTTCAGTCAATGGCCTGAAGGCAAAATACCAGGTGATACCTGCAATTCTTAATGCCCTTGTTCAAGCCGTTCTGTTCAAAACAGCATTTCCAGCTGGTGATGTATGAAAACATTACAGCTGCCTCTCTGAACCCAGATGAATAAATTCTGAGCAAAGCCAGCTCCATTTTGTGTGTACTATTTTCCCAGAATCAACTTCTGGAATAGCAGGGACCTTGCCACGTTGAGGCAAGCAGGGACAGAGAAGTAACAATTACCCAAAAGCAGTAAGAAACCTGGAGAGGAGCGAAACATTAGGAATTAAAAAAGCATGGACAGAATTACTTCCCTCTTGAGTTCTACCTGTGCATCTGTTGAACTTTTTGTGTTCTACCACTTTGAATTTTATCCTAAGGCAATCCATCTTCGTTCCTGCTAGAGAGGTGACTAAACTTAACCAGCTCAGCATAACTCAGTGCAATGTATTATAACACATCTCAGGTGTCCAGATGATATTGCAGTAGCTTGTAGAAAACCTTAAAAGTCATCTAAACTTTTAAATATCTCATATTTGAACGCCTCCTCTGCCTGTCTGTAACTCTTGCATATGTTACCAAGTCTCTTAAAATACTGTTATTTCAGTTTCGTCAAGATCAGTCATCTTCCCCTGTTCCTCAAGAAAAAGAAACTAAACAGAAAGCAAGCAGTTCCGCATACTATCTGAGGTGCAGATGAGATACTAGGAAAAACTGTGTCATTACAATTGCTGTGCTGTAGTGGAATAGATGACCCAGAGAGACTGGGGAATCTCCATCCCTCTTCAAGGCCTCCTAACTAGACACAGCCATGGCTGACTTGATGTACCATTGGCCACAGGACTAGATGACGTCCAAAAGCTCCCTCTGACATGTCTGTGATTCAGTTGCTCCTTTCCCTGGTATATTAGAAACATGATGAGCCATAGGGAGATGAGGGTGGTGTTGCAGTGAAGCTGCTTAGTGCTAAAATTCTCTTTATTGCCTGCTGCTTTGAAAGAAGTTGGGATGTTAAAAAAAAAAAAAAAAGTATGGTTGTTTTAACGAAGAGGGACAAAAATCTTTTTTCTTCTTTATTTCTTCTCCAGAGTTCAGCATAGCACAGTGGGGCTAGAAATGCTGCTTTTTTCAGTTACAGGAGGAAATATTTTAGAAGATGAAACACTGAAAAATTTCAAGCATAGTTTCTGCCACTAAAGCATGTTACTGCTAGCAGTAACCTGATACTAGTTTTGTCTGGATAAATTATGTCTCTGTCCAGATGGTGAGGTCCATTCTTCCTTACCACAACAAAAAAAACCCCATAATTTTTGTTGAGACAGACAGGAGGAGCAGTAAAAAAGGAAAAGACATATGGAACAACAAAACTTGATAACTTCACTTTAACACTATCTAATCTATTATATTATTACATTAATTCTGAAAATAAGCTGCAAAAGAGATCCTAATCATTATTATTCTATTATTTAATTTACAAATACAAAAATATAGTACATTACAGTAGTATCAGTTTTGTTGAAACTATCAGACACTGTTCTTTCTCAAAGAATATAATATACTCATGTTTATTTGAGACCAAGATATTCTACAGATAATGTGATGTTAATAGGAAAGGAAACACAGCAACCTTATTTTTAAAACCCTGAAATCAGACAGAAAATAAACCACAAGTGTCCAAAACTTTGCTACGACAAACAACAAAGCCATAGAGTCCTTTCACTGCCACAGTACAACTAACCCAGAAACCTATAAGCTGCTACAAATGTTACAGACACGACAAAATGCAGACATAGGGTTAAGTGAAATCTGTCAAAGTATCTGATACATAATTTCTTGTCATTCAACTATGAAATTTCCTTTATGTGCCTTTTCAGTATTGGTAATGAGGTGCTTCCTAGTCTTAGTTTAGCTCTAGCCTGAACTCATTAATGCTTTTCCAGAGCTTCTCAATTACCTGGGACCAGGAATAAAATAAAATAAAATAAAATAAAATAAAATAAAATAAAACAAAACAAAATTGCTTTAGAGAATATTCCTATCTTTGCCAGGCATCTGAGCATCTGAGCAGCAAAGGTCTGGAAAAGCTGACCTGAAAAGAAAGCAATTGAACCCTGCAGCTATAAGCTACTGTGTGTGTTTAGCACGTGTTATAACTGTGTGCAATTTGAATGGGTCTTGAAGCAAACTGTTGATACAGCAAGAATGGTTTAAATCTGTTGGCAAATGCCGTGATTGAGTTTGTTCAGCAGTGACCACCTATACTGAAGGCTGCTACCAGTAAACTTAGTTTCATTCATTGACCTTGCAATGAATATGACAGCCTGGCACAGAAGTTTATTTATGAAACTTGTCATACATGTGTTGTCTTGCTCCTGTTCTGACCAAAATGCTAAGTATCAGAAAGCTTCACATCCAACTTGACAACAGAACCAGACACATGAGAATACTTAGTGAGGGATTCTATCATCAAGGTTCCCCTCCTCCACCAAAATATTTTCAATCTTTATACTACTCATATTACATACATTTATTGCGTACACACACACACACACACACAAAAGCTCAATATCCTCAAACCTCAATGTTTTAAAAGTCTGAGGAGGAAACAAATGCCATGGCAGCAGTATCTGCATTTTATATGAACAAAACCAGGAAATTATCAATTTCTACAGTACTCTATTAGTATATGAGAGAAAACAAAAAGTTCCTGGATTTATATCAGATACAGGTCTTGGACACTAGAGGCATCTGGAGAATATCAAAGAAGAGGTAATCACCATGGAGAAGGTAGCCAGATCTACCAAGGACAGTCACAAATATGTTCCTGAGGTTTTAGTATAAACAATGGTTTTGTCTAATGTTTAGTACTGTTTACCTGTTTAGCATAGCTTTCAGACAACCTGACAAACACAGGATTTTCCAAATACTGACACAGAATATTTGACATTTCACTTTGGTTCCCTAATTCCCAACACTTCCAAGGGCAGCTGGTAGAAGTTTTTACAGTATAGTAGCTGAAGAATGAAATTACCAGGAAATCAGACTACATAGTGAAAACACACTACTAGCCTAGAAAGGCTTTCTAAACTTTTAGACAGATATCAAGATCTTCTCACAATACCTAAAGGTCTTGGCAAGAGGGACAACTTGTAACAATCAAGTACTTGACTTTCAGTAATAATGCCACCTTGTCCTGTTTATAATGATATATTTTGAGTAGTATCCTAAAGCTCATTAAAGATTCAGATATCTTCTGCAACAGTTGCCATGCTACTTAAGAAACCAGACTATCACCTACGTTTTGTTTAAATCATGTACACAGACTTACACAAGAAGCATGAAAGGAATTCACCAGGATAAATCTGACAGCATCAGCTAGCCTAGTAACCTTAAAGTGGATTCAAAGTTATGGTTGCTTCTAAAGTATTAAACTAACGACAAAAGGTTCTCTTGTATACACAGAACACATTTAACTATAAATGCTAGACAGTGTTCACAAAAGCTTCTGGTTTCCTATATTACTTATTGCACTCACCTCAACTGACTGAAGTTTTTCGTCATGGAGATGAGGTGACCTTGGGTAAATATCAAGAAGATGAGGAGGATCATCAATATGTGTTCTTCTAACATGGTGTTTAAGAACTTCTTTATAATCAAATGAATCAAAGTTGGTTTTCCATAGTAATACCTGTAAGAAGCAATCATATCAGTAACTACTTGAAACCTATTCAGTGCCCAAAATGTAACTATTCAGTGAAGTCTGTTATTGCTAATAGATCACAACATCAGCATGAGCCTGCTGTCATCACTTAGTCTGATTTCTACTCAACGCAGGCACTTCCCCAGAGTATCTTGTACTTCAGGTCTAATAGATGCGGTTCAATCTATCAAAAAAAAAAAATTCTGAAAGATGTCTCAATAATCATAAAACAAAGCAAACTTCTGTCCCACTGGACTGTACTAAGTTATTTTTTCTGCCAAATCAAGGGGTCATATACTATCAAGTGTCTGTCCCTTATAAAGGCTTGCAGGTCAAATGAGAAAGTTTGAGGGGTAAGAGAAATGACAGAGTTCCATAGAACTCTAAAGCACCTGGTTCCAGTGTTTTAGCAACAGGGATCTGTTTTCTGAACTTTGTCCAATTACATTGATGGTAGAAACAATAGACAACAGCCACACCATGGCCAAATGCAGAAGTAAGGTAGTAGAATGCAGAGGTAAGACAGCAGAAGGTGGTCTATCCAGCCTTATGGGTAGATCAGGAAACCAAATCATAATGCACAATGTTGCTCCCTCCTGTCACAGAACAATTGTATATGTAAGTAATTTGATTAAGTTTACCACGTTTATATGATTTCTGTCATCTTTACTACTTTAAGTGCTAAGGGAAAAAGAAAATTTAAAAGGAAGTTCATAACAATTAGGAGATTGCAGTTTCCAAAAGTCCAATGGTGATTTTTATAGTTACTCCCTAAATTAGAGGAAACAAAGATGGGACCATGATCTGACTTAAAATTACTTGCCTGTCCAGCCAAAAATATTTTTGACAACCACTAAAAATATTTTTCAGAAATGAATAAACTATACATAAGAAGCACAAATCACAGATTTGTTCATAGAAATTCCAAGCAGACTAAATCATAGTTTTAATATATTCCTAAGTAGCTGCATTGTTACAAGTTCATTTCAGGTTTGACACCTTTCATGACTCTCTTGAGTGGAAGACCCTAAATCTGCACTGGGAGACACAGTGCGCCAATAAAGACAGTCCCAAACTAACTCAGACATTAGTAACGGCCAAAGTGGGATGCACGGATCTCGGTACAAACTCTACCAACCTGCCTCAGAACCTGGCACTCGTGGGACAGTTAAGTGTTAGATTAGTTGATTCACAGCTCACTGTGCTGTGAAGAGGGAGGTCCTGCCTTCTCTCCCTCTCCTTCTCAGCTGTGTAATTCCACTACCTCCATCACCCAATCCAGCATAAAGTTATTTTTATGTGGCTTTTCCCCATTTTTTCAAGCTAATTTTCTGCTGCTTTAGCAATTCAAACAGTTTACAGTAAACCAACTTAAGTCTATCACAGTGAGCTGAGAAGTCCCACAACTATTGTCCTGGCAGACCTGGAAGAGGGCTGTGGACAGGTCAGCAAAAAAGGTTGTTTGCAGAGTAAATGTGTGTACACACCAATAGAAAATGGACACTGAGGAATTAAGTTCTTGTGTTTACTATAGATAGAGACATATAGACAGGCAGTTATCACACAGTGGTTAGCACTGCATGGTTTAAAACTTAAACTACAAAAGTGAAAGTTACAGCAAAATAAGTAGCCCTCTCCCACCAGAACGTTCACAAGAAAAATGGGAAAAACTTCAACAGATAAAAACGTGCCTTTCTGTAAGGTAAATAAAACCAGGATTCATTACTAGACCTACTATGAATACATTTTTAATTCAACATTTACCTAAGAAAGCCATTCCTGATGAAACTGGATCTTCCCTCTCATACATGCAGCATGAAGCCACTACACCAAACTGCTGAGAAACAGGAGTCATATTATAGCTTTTGTACTATAATACCTACTCACTCTGTGATCCCACATGCCACTGGATCTACAGCATGGAGTCAGAGCAGGAGAAAGGCAATGACATGACTGCACTGAACACACACATCACTCCAGGGGCCCCAAATTTAAAGGAAACTTGCAATAAGACAGGCATTCCCAGGGTATGCCGGCATTTATTTGGGAGGCTGAGTTAGGTTTAATACTGCAGGTCCTCTCCATCATAATAGCTTCTCAGATGAATCTTCTGTCATGTGATCTAGTTTAATACAAGTTCTTCACTTTCTCTCAAGTTAAGTATAATATACCAATCACCACAAAACTCAAAAGAAAGTACTCAAGAAAAGTAAGGTCAACAATTCAGGATTACCTAGGAATCAAAATTTCATTTTGGAACTGAAAATTTCTCATAAAAAGCCCTTTAGTATGGAAAATAAAAGGTTAAACTAGTGGCTCAAAGAATAAATACCTTTTCCACATTCCTGGGTGGTTTTTTTTTCTGCTTGTAAAATTAATATTGGAAGTTGGCTAACATTTTCACTTTTCCAATAACTGAAAGTCTTGGCACTGTTTCTTACTAACACCTTGTGACAGAAAGCAATTTTAATTTTTTTCTTTGAGTGCTTCCAAGTCATTCTAGAAAGCGTGCTACCTGAAGCACCAAGTAAAAAACAGAAACAGACTGTATTCCTTCTAATGACACTGGAGTTTCTAATTGAAAAGTATTTATTATTTTCCAAGACTGTCTCTGTTAGTAACTGAAACATATTTCACACTCCACAAAACAGAATATAAACATGATTTACAGTAAATTCAAAAAAATCTTCATTTATACAGCATGGCTTTCTGTGCCTACATTGAGCTTTTAGCTTTTTATAACATGAAACAATGAAAAATCAACAGATATTAAGGAACATTTCAGACTGTGAAACTTTAAGTCTTGGGATACAAAAGTTTTTTCTTTTTGGAGAATGTAAAGATCTGATAAGATGACTCCAAGCTTGATAGTGCTTTTGCATGTGAGATTTATCACAGCAGATGAAGATTAATTGTATGATTTGCTGGTTAATTTAAAATAACTTTTGTATTCAATGCTTAAACCACTCTTCCCTGTATGAAATCCGGTACTTTGTTTCACCAATGTAAATTAGCAAAGCTAACACAGTATTTTTTTTCCTAATTCTACCCAAAGCTTTCCCTGTAGTACAACTTAATTCTTACAGTTACAGAGTACTGACTTTAAAAGAGGTGAAAACCTAATGGAGCATATAGTAGGTGTTATTACTAGTTGCAACACAGCTACTTCGTTGACATTGAATTGCAACTCTTAAAACATTTCGATTTTAAAATAAGTCCTTTATTTTAATAATTAAAATGGAAGTGGCTGGTATTGTGGTCGTCTCCCCATCATAACTGAAAGCAGTTAAGATAAAGTTTTTAAATGATGTATTTATCATTTTTCCCCTCAAATTTAATTTTAGGCTAAACAAAGTCTATATAACACACTACTAGACAGAATGTATGTCAGCATACTGTAATTAGCATGTTACCGTGACATACCATATTTAACTCCCATCCACTGTAACAAACACTAAGACATTTAATTTAAAAAGACAATACCACAAACCTGAGCATCTGCTCCACCTGAGGCAAATTTTTCACCACCTTTTGAAAAAGCCACAGAAAGTACAGGTCCCTGAAAGAAAAAAAAATTAGCACAGTAAAATTACACTACTGCTATAAGCATAGTACTTTAATGCAAAGAGAACACACTTATGCCATTATCTAATATAAATAAGATTTTTCAATTTTAACAAGGAACAATTTAACTGTAGTGAAATTTTTACGAACAACTTGATTGAAGAGTTAATATGACACATCTTTGTAAGATGTTACAATTACCACAAACAGTGGCATTTTCTTAAGATTTTACGATTTAACTCTGCAATGAAAAATTATCAAATACATTATATTATTCAAGACACTGTGTTTGAGTGATCCATTAAGAAAAGTAGGGTTTGGTTTGCATTAAGAGGAAAGGGAGAAAATGTCTGCCATTCTTCACAAAAGTTATCTTCCATAAGCTTCCCCATCCTCTGAAAGCACTGTTTTTCAATAGACAAAAAGACTAATGTGCCAAATAATTGATTTTGACAATCAAGAGAGGAAAATATTAATTAATTCAGACATGATCTATTACTTAACATTAAGCACGCATACAATATTGACAGACTAACTGCATGGTCATAAGCAAAATTGATAGATTTCCCTATGCACTTGTGACAAGGTGTATTAATAGAACAATTTCTGTCCACTAAGGTTTATCTGCAAGTTGCAAGATACAAACCACAATGGCATAAATGTTACTTTCCCTTTGAAAAGATACTGCATAGTCTATTTAGATCTCAGTTTAAATAGGATTATTGTGTATACCTTGTGTCCATGAAGAGTGTAAATAAGACTTCCTTCTAAGAGGTCCAAAATCTTAAGTGTACCATCAGTAGAAGCAGTGATGAGGTAGTTACCAGAAGGATGGAATGATACACAATTAACCCCTGCTCTGTGAACTAATTTACAGAAGACAATATTCAAAGACTGTAGATATCTACTAACAGGAAATGTACACTTTATTTCTCCACTCTTGTCTACTTCCCAAAGAACAACCTACTTCATTTAAGGGAAAAACAACCAAAGGGCATAGCAGACTCTCTGAAGTACTTGCTTAGTTCTGTTCTAAAAATTAAGAGAAGCCTTGCAAAAGAATAATCAGGATTCAGATTGGATTTTTAGGGTTGCTCGACTACAGAAAGATTCCTCACAAAATGCCAATATGACCTGTTTGCCCACAGTAAGGAATGAAAACATGTGATCTAAATAAATCACATTTCATTGCAAAGAGCTCCATTCTAAAGAAAATCCAAACTACAACGTTTTTACCTTTGTAATGCTGCAGTAGCTTGTTCATTCGAATATCCCACAGTTTCACCGTATGATTGGAACCTGCAGAAGCTATACACGTACCGCTTGGATTGAAATCCACAAAATTTGAAAATCTAAATATAATTAATGATAACAGATTGATTACATACTTCCATAGAAATATTTGGGAGTGTGTGTATATATAAAAACCACAATATTAACACTGAGTTGCCACAAACTTGTGTGGAATCCATGTGCACGGAAACTCAAAGAAGGTATTTCAAGCAACTGAAATAAGCATAAGAAACCAAGATGCATGATAAATCAGACTGTATAATCTGGCTTTTGTTAAAAGGATAGTATAATTGTCTTGACTCAAACCTTCACAGTTTGCACTGGAGCACAAAGTTCCTGGAAGAAAGTGCTGCAAAGAGTTTGTAAGCAGCAGGTAAAATAATTTTGTCTAAGAGAGTATCTAGCTATAACCACCTTTTAGCTTGGAAAAAGGATAGAGATGGATGAAATTAGCAAAACACATATACAAAAGATTAATATCCCATTGCATTGTTAATCAAAACTCTGGCTCCAAGATGTTTAAGAAAACTGCAGATAAGTAAAAGCAAGTATTTCCTAAGTCTAAATAAAGCAGGTTACTGAAGATAACAGAACACTATTTTAGTCAACAAGTGCAGAATTCTTAAACTTCTCTTCTTGTTGAAGCATCCAATATCAAATAGCATTATCAAAATTGAGGAAAAACATGAAAATGTTAAAAAAATCCAAGAACAATCTCACTTCTCTCTGGCTTATTTCTTGACTGTTGGAAAACAGCCTGATAAGTGCAGCCAGTTAACCTCTTTAGAAAAACGTGAAATTAATTATTTTTGTTTACATGGGTGGTAGAAGTTTGATCCATTTTCAGATATAACATATACAGATGTTAATACTACAAAACATTAATTTAATATCATTAAAATTACACATTTACATTTCTCCTTTTTTCTAGTAACACTTACCCTCCATAATCTAAGAAGCTATCAATGCAAGTTTTATTTCTCGTATCCCAGATTTTAACAGATTTATCCTCACTGCAAGATGCTATTAGCCTTCCATCAGGCGAAAATCTGGAACATGCAAGCGTATACATTACCAAACAACCGACACTACCTAGATTAGCACTGGAGACACAAGTAGCAAAATACCAGAAAAAAGAAAGCCTGTTTGGAATTAAAATGTGTAACATTCAGAGGACATTTGAATTTCTCATATTTCTCAGGCAGTAACAAAACTGAAAAGTAAAGCTTCTCCCCCCACTCTCTCCCACTCCATTTCTCAATCAACTACAATTAAAAACAGAGCCAAAGCAAGAAAAGGGGGGGGGGGGGGGAAGAGTAAGGTAACAGCAGCCTAAGGTTGTCACTTCAGATGCCGAAGAGATTATTATAGAAAACTATAGGCAAAAAGACAAAGAGGACACAGTAGAACCTTGTGTTCAATTTTAACCTACATATATATTCTCCTGCGAGTTCTCTCTAGACTTACAAATTGTCAGCAAAACATTCATGATTATTCCTAGACTAGAAGATTAGGTTTTTAAACAGGAAAATTGATTTGTCTATAATTTCACCAATCATTATTATTTCTCACATTGAGCAACTGCACAAGGACATTAGAACACTGTTCAAGAACTTTCACATATGATTTCCTAGAGCTTTTATTTTTCTTTTCAACGATCAGATACTTTGGAACTTTGTAGGGCTCTGCACTTCACCAGTGTCAAATTTCTTTCTCAAGAGGTTTAAATCAGGCCTCTGTTAGCTGCAGATTTTCCATTAATATGGAGGAAAGAAAAAAAAATAAATCAAAGAACAATCTTTTATTGTCTTTGAAGAGCTGCCCTGCCTTTAAATAGAGTGCAAATCTTAACTTGCAGTACAAAGGCCATTTTTTCTACCTTTTCCAATTATGTAAGCTTAACTCATTTTGACTCACAACCATTCTTTTATGCCACTACTGTTCCAAGAATAGTTGAGAAGACCCCTGCTGTGCATAATAAATCTAGAAACAAGTGAATGCTGTGAAGTAAGTTAATACAGCACAAACCCATACAGGACTGGGGAAACAGACAGGATACTGACTGAAAATAAATACAGAAGACCTTATTTGTCCTTTAAAGTAAAAGAATTAACACCCAGCAACAGATTTAATATGTACACGTATTAACACAGAACAAGCTTTCAGATTTCAACTAGGAGATATATATAAAACATGTGTATGTGTACTATTAATTTAGTAAAATTTTATTATTAGTGGTAGATCATCATTTATCATTCACAGATTTTTCTTCTCTTAGTTCTGCCTTGAGAAATAAAACCCCATTGTTAGGAGTTCTGCTTCTTTATAAAGAGAATAAAACCAACACTTACTTGGCACAGCGAACCCAATGAGTGTGTTCGAATAGGGAAAACAAAAGGTGCTGATAGCGAACACTCCATATTTTTACTGATTTATCATTGGATGCTGAAACTAGAAACTGGCCATCATGCGAGAAGCTCACGCTACGAACAGATGCTGTATGACCTTTCAGTACTGATGATTCTCCATGACTGGGGGGGCGGGAAGAAACAAACCAAAACACAATTATATTAAACTGAAAGAGTTTAAAACCTCATAAAGCCCAAAGTTAATGCATTTGGAATCTTATCCAAATGAAAAAGCAATATATACAGGCTAAATCTTAGCGTTGCCAATATTTTTTGCCTTATTTTTATATTAAATATTAGAATAACAGACTTTAAAGTAATTGTATTTAATATGACCAATTTCAGAAGACAGTGCCGTTAACTGGCAGCATTAGCCTCCATACAGTATTTGAAAGAGAATTTATTACGCTTTTTGATATAGAAATCTACAAAATGGTCAAAAGTTAAAGTAACATCAGTCTTTCTAAGATCATTCTGAATAGCTCACAATAACTACAACTTGAGAACAGTCTAAAAAGACAAGTAAATTCAATATTTTTTTTCAAAAAAATGCTATTTTTTGTTTCCTTCGTCACTTGTCTCCCCAAAATGAAGTGCAGCCATGCAATCCTTATTAAAAGAAATACATCCTTTAAGCCAGAGAAATACTACCAAAGCATAGCCCTACACATGGGAAATTATGACCTCTGAATTGCTGTATTTTCCTTTGGAAAATACAGAATATTCAGTAAAGAACAAAGTATCACAGGAAAGAACTGTGTTGCTTGTGCTCCCGATCTGTTTCTGTCAAAGCTCAGTCAGGGATGTGGGAATGAAAAAGCAGCTTTTCTCAGGTAAAGACTCCAATGTTCACATCGCACATTAATGAAACACACAGCCAGCATCACCCAGTCATACTCACATGCAAGGAATCCATAGTCTCACAGTACGATCTTGAGAAGCTGAAGCAAGTAGCTGCCCATCTGGTGAGAACTGTACGTTGGTCACCACTTCCTCATGGCCTACAAATTTGTAAGCTCTGCATTGTGTCTTCAGCTTCCACACCATAAGAAACCTATCCAAAGAGGAGGTAGCTGGCAAGAAAACAGAAGACATTATGAGTCCACTCACTGTTATTAGAAAAATCAGAGCTAACGACTATGGATTTGGATTTACCAGTGAACTTACTGGGTATTAGGGGGAGGGAGCAGTTATTGGGTTTTAACAGATACTTGGCTGTGAGCAGAAACCTGGCATCCAGCAATGCCAACACCAGCCCTTTGGGAGGACATCAGAAGACTGGCACGTGTAAAGGATAATTCTTAACAGGTAGCTCTCCCACATATTAAGCAAACTGGCTTACAAATACTTTGAAGATACAGAACAAAATATCTAAAGCTGAACATCATGCACATGTAATTAAGTGTAAAACCAGATTTCACAATACCAGATATTAAGAAAAAGAGACAAATTCTTTGGTGATCTCACTTTGATCTCCGAGATGGAATTTGTTTCAAGAATCAAGTGTTTAACTCTTAAAAGATAGGCCCACTTAAACTCAAGATACCATTTCTAGCACTTCAGATATCTACACTAAAGTGAATATTCAAATATGATAATTCTGTAATCCTATTTAAGTACCAATTTTTTAATACTAACATTTATCTGGTTCAAAACACAATATGAAGCTGTTGGTCTAATAATAAAAAGAGATGAACTATTATTTTTTGCAGTCACTTTACAAGTGGACCACACTATTCACATTTGAGAAGGCAGACAGAGCTTTAACCAGAGCTCAATCAGTTTCAGGAAGCTATAAGCAGCAAAAGCAATGAGCAGTTGAATTAAACTCATGAGTGTGATATTCCCATGCCCCTATTATCTTCATCTCTGCTAAGTGCTAGCATACAGGTCATAAATAAAAACAAAGGATTCACACTCCCACCCCTCAATTATAAAATTCCTACCCCTAGCGCAGAAAGGGAAGGAGAAGAACAGGGACCTCCTGGAAGTCGAGGACATGAAAAGGACGGCTATTCCCTTCCCAGTCTTTTCCAGGCACCAACACAGCACAAAGGAATGGAGTCTGTCTGTTAGTACATGTATCAAGGCAAGCCTCAAACAAAATATTAGATATTAAACACTCCTTAGGGATTTGGCACAGAGGTATTATTTTCATACCCGGAAGACTAGCTTCTGGGAAAAGATGTGGGACCAGACCATACCTATGCCCTTATCAATAGGCCTAAATTTGACACAGAAGTACAGCATATTTTCCCCCTTCCAACTTTTCGGAATTCTATTTTACAGCAGGCTCTTTCCAATTGTACCTGCACAATTTCTTTTTTCCCTTTGATTCAGAAAAATGTGACCTAGAGTGGCATAAAACAGAAAGGAAAAAGTGAAATGTAAGCAAAACCAGAATTTGAAAGCATCACGTTGGACACATGGACCAGACAAGATTGATGGTTTCTAAAACAAATCACGCACAAACTGCGAATCACTTGTGAAACGCCAAGAGATGCCTTATGAACTGCACGAAGGCCGTGTAATACCAGCCCTCCTCGCTTTCAGTTCTAAACACTGAAGGAAATATTTTAAAATATGACAATACAATAAATTCAAAGCCTGGTTTCTTGTAGCTTGCTCTCTCACAGATGAATTATCCCAAGGTTAATAAGACACAAGTAGTGACCTGAAGTTCTCCTTTCCCTGGGACATCCACAAGCGTCTTCCTTGCTCTCCCTCTGGACTCCCTGCTGCCTACTCTCACACAGCATCCTCTCTGCATCCTGAAGTAGGCTTCTCTCTTGAAGCTCATTACAGTGATGCTCAAAGGCTGTTACTATCTCTGATACTCCAGTTCCAGCTCAGCTGACACCACCCCAGGGGTGGTAGAGGGCTGAGGTTGGGGACCTGCACAGGAAAGGGGGAGTAACTGGGAAATCCGCTGCAGAATTGTTTTCTTAAGGCACACAGGCTGATGTGAGTCTGTATCAGAACAGTATGTGAGAGGCATAAACCCAGAAAAGGAAACTCTAAGCCAAAACTCTGAATCTACATTCAACTTTGGTCCCTATGCTGCCAAGGGAACTGGGTTCCTTTACCATTTACGAGGCTCAGCCAAGCCAGGCTACTCCCTATTGATTCAGCAAGAAGGCCGAAATCAACTTTGGTTCATATGGCTAGCGCTTAAGAAAGCTGCTGTATGGTAAACAATTTATCTTAGCTAATCAGAGGCACTAAATACAAGAGTTTATAGGGTAACCGTGTCGCCAGCAATAACTTCCATTATCAGTTAAAGAATTGCTTCTTTACTTTTTTGTGCATTTATCTCCCCTCAAGTTCATGTTGTCTGTGCATTTAAGTCTTCAAAAGGAGGGGAGCAAGGATCTTCCAGGGCAGATTATGCACGCAGACCAGACCCAGTTGTTACGTTTGTCAGCACTTGCTAAGTACACCAGTATGACAGTCTGACTTTCAATTACCAGACCAGCAGTAAGTGGTCCACAACAGACCTCCAAGGCTAATTAGAAGGGATTAGAACTGAAACAAAAGAAAGGGAGAAAGTCCAGAACAATTTTTTTAAGATGGGTCATAACACAACCAGGTCTGTTGCACATGCTTCTCAGAAGAAGAAAGTGAAAGACAAAATTTGTCCTTGCTGTAGTAATGAAAATATTTGATCAACTGCAAAATATAACTAGAAAGAAGAAAGCTGAAAATTCACACTGAGCTCACTCCTATATGCAACTTAATCCAGTTTACAACCTCAGTGCCTTGGTCTTCTGGGGGGTTTGTTTGTGGTTTTGTTTGTTTGTTTTTTTAACATCAGTGCTTTCTGTACATGCCCAAGTATAGCTGATGCATCTCTAGGTAATTTGCTTTTCTGGTGATGAGTCATAACAGAATTTAACACCAAAGACTTGGCAAAGGCCAAGTTTACACACTGCTTTGCTGCAGTTCGCCAAACAAATATCCGGGCTTCATATATGCCACAAAAAATGTCAACGTTTATGATATTCACAGTGAAACCATATTCAATTTAGAAGTTGTGACTAATGATGGTATACATTTTCTTGTATACTCATGTACATATGAAGACAGAAGTTGCCTTAATATGAAATTACCATTACACTCTCATTTCGCACAATAGCACTGTAGTGGCTATAAGAAAGTTGTGCAAAAGATCAGAAAAGCCATACTCAGCCAGGCTGTTACAGCTCAATGTACCCCTTGGTCACCCTTTTTTCTCCAAATACTGAAGCATCCTCAATATAATTAACTCACCCAGTGCAAGAATTGCAGGTCAGATGGAGCACAGGACATGTGTGTGAATATTCAAACACCACCAAAAACCCCCAGACTTTACAGGAACCCTGCAAATCTCAGTGTGAGAAGGTGCAACATCACAATACAAACATATTTAACAGTTATTTGCAAGATTTTCTACTTGGAGGAAAAGATTTATTAACTAAACCTCTGTCAAGGTAGCTGATCTGGGATTTTAAGTGCAGTGGATAACTTATGAGGAACTTTTACTAGCTCCCATGAAGTTCAAGTTCATCATGGTTTTTACGGTATACTGTATGTATTTGCACAAGTGGAGCATTTAATTTTCATTCTGAATTTTATTTTTTCAAAAGAAACCCCAAGGCCCTCCCACATTTATTCAGTGTTAAGTTTACATTCAATTTCTTTTAAGTCACTCAAAATCAGTAGTTTAAAATATATACAAGTGTTCCCCAAACTTTCAAAGTCTAACAGAATAGAAAAATCTTTCAGAGTTTCAGATTTTCCAGAAATCTGTGCAGACTGAAAAACAACTGGATTGGAGTATTTTTGTAGAATTGCTGTAATTCAGTTCAAAACTAGTGAAACTTGAAATGGCAAGGGTTTTTTTTT
>NW_009258616.1:1032980-1037429 GCF_000687185.1 Egretta garzetta | reverse complement strand
GGAGGGAGAGGGGAGGGTTGGTGGTGTGTCCCCCTTCTCTCTTTCTCTCACCACCCTCAGCTTTTTTGATTCCCATTGGGAAAAAAATTAATTTAATTTTATTGATTTATTTTAGGACTAGGTTATTTACTTCTGCTTTTTTTTCCTTTTAGTTTTTAAATAACCAAAAAAAAATAGAATTGGAGGTGGTAAGGAGAAGAAAGAAGGGTTCAGGTACATACAGAGAAAATAACCTTTCAAACTTTAAGAGGCAGATTCACTTAGACTTATTGCTTAAATAGATAAGGAACACTTTGAATGTCAGTTTTAACACAAAGGTAGTTCTTTATATGAAATGTAGTTTTTGCCAAGTCCTAAAAAAGTTAACTGTATACAAGTTGCATAGTCTATTTTCACACCATTTGGTTACTTTCATCTGAAGAAACACGCATTGCACATACAACTTATGCTCTGCCATGTAGGAGAATTCAGGCCTTTTTCCTGTCATGTCTATTGAATGTAACAATTTACAGAATGCTTTTCACAAAAGCACATACTTTGATAATTTATTGCCCCAGTACATAATGACTGGATGCCTTTGAAAGTTTGATAAATGGTCTGTAACTTGTAGGTCCACAGAAGAATTCCTTGGTGCAGAGTGGAATGGAATTTTTCAGGAATGTCTCCCTTATATAGTAACAAAATTCCCTTTTTAAAGGAAAAAAAAATTCAGTTGGGGGGAGAAAAAAAAAAAAAGAAAAAAATCAAATTGTAAGCAACCTTCTAAAAATAAGTTCAAGACTTAAACCAACCCATGCCACACAGTGGCAAGCATTTTTAGTGCGATTCAACACTACATCCACAGATCCCAATTTTCTTCTTCTGTGCCCCTTCTATCTTAGCCTGCTTCCACGCAAACCTCTCAGCTCTTTAAACCAAGATTCAAGAATACGTCTCAATTTATTCTCGCTTTATTTTTGGCAAGTCTTCACTTATTTCAGGTCTCACTCACTCCCTTTTAAACCTTCTACCTATTAACACCTGCAGCAAAAGCACACCTACTACATTCCTCAAGTATCCAGATTCTTATTGCTCACTAGCTCAAGTTCCTACCTACCAGCCCCACGTCAAGAATTACTGCAGTGTGGTGACTAAAGAACATTTATCGCTTCAGTGAAAGTAATCAACAATGCTGGAATGCCTGATAAGATAAGTGTTCTACTTAAATTATATAAAGCTAAAAACACAGATGCTAAACACAAGATTTTTTTCAAGTACACAACGTATCTATCACATCTACTGTCTACAATCACACTCAAAACAGATTAGTGACATGATTCAAGAATCAATATTCTTCAAAACTCAGCGTAACAGGATACAGAAAACATTCCAAATAAGTTGTTCTGTGAACAACCTAACCAACAAGTCTTTGTTTCCTCCAAGCTGCCCTTTGCCTCTTCAACTCCCTTCACTTCAGGAACTCCAGCTTCCCAACCTTACCCGAGGTCTCCCATTGTGACTGGAATGAGGCAGCATATGCTGCATTGTTTCAAAACTCTACCTAGGCCTGGTATATGCCAGCTGTTGCCAAAACACACTACACAAAATAATACAGCCCAAGTTTTCCTCTGTGCCTTCTTCCTCTACCTCTTCCTCCACCCCACTGACAGACAAAAAAAAAAAAAAAAAAATTTAAAAAAGATACATGGTATAGTCGCATAAGTGTCCCCAGGATTCCAGACTTAACATGCAAAAGCTTACGCAGAGGCAATGTAAATATTAAATATATAGGTAAGAAACAGCAGTAGCTAATGTAATGCTGTGCTTTCTTTCCTTCTCCATTACCTTTAAACAGAATTCTTACTTGTAGCCATCCCTATTTCCTCCCATTTGTGGTACCACCAGCATGTCCTTGGTTCCACTGCTACCACATTCCTCTAAAAGCATTAGACTCCTGACTCACGCTCATGAGGTAAGTTTTCCAGAATAGGCACAAGACTGCAAAACAGTGCCAAAGCCCATCTACTAAAAAAAAAAATCTTCCTTTTCCTCAATGTAATATAGCTAGCTGTCACCTTGAAACCCTTAAGAGCATGTGAATTTCCAGAAAACTGCAGAATACTACAAGGCTTAAGATTCAACTTTCCACATAAATGTGGACCCAATCACATGCTACTGTAGCATTACTAGGGTGTTAGATACATTACAACATATGTCTCTGCAACATAGGTCAATTAATTCCACTGCACGAACCTTAACTTCTATTTCTGTAAGTAAAGATCCTTTACTTTCATATAACATTATCTTGCAGGTTTAATGCGTATAATTTTAAAAAAAAAAAAAAAAAATCCCTCCTCAGTCCACTCAAAGGCCTGTTTTACCATAATCAAGACAGACCAAAGTAAGAAAATAATGGATCAAAATTTTACAAAAATAAAAAGCATTAGATCTGTATTCAACATTTTAGAAACTAAACCCCAGTATTTAATTTTGCTTTCCATGTAGTTTACCACAGCAGATACAGCTTCTACACCGCTACAGATGCATCCGAAGACATTCCAAGGTATACAGTCAAACATCATTATCTGCTCACACATGTAAAAACCTTGGAGATCAGGGTCCATTCAATTCATACTACCAGCAGCGACTACTTCTCGAATTTCCAAATCTGATTTTTATCTGCAGCATTACAAGTCCTCATTTGCACATCAGCACGACCCTCAGTCGTACGATAGGCAGTAAGGCACTTTGCCGAATGAGGATGATAAATAGTCCCGTCTTCTTTGAAATGCCATATAATAACTTCTGGAATAGGAGATCCATCTTTTGGGCAGCTCCTCATACCTATGAAGTCTTCGTGCTCAGGCACTTCAGCACATAGCTCAGTTACAGAGTTAAATCTAATCTCCTTATTTGATGTGTATTCAAAAAATTGATTGCCTCCCTGACCATGACATCCGAAGAGAGAAAGGTGAGCCCCAGTAGGATGATGTTCTGGTAAGGCATAGTCAAGGCATTCTGAAGCTATTCCTGCACTGCGGATAGCACCGTGCCAGCCGGGACGATCTTCTGGCACATGCAACTCAGCAAATATGTTTTTTAAATACCAGTTAAAATTCTTGCATTTCAAACGCTCTCTTAATATCTTTCTTTCAGAAATATCTCCATAGTTTTCTTTTCTTGCTGAAGGATTTCTGTTGTAAAAGTGCTCTTTGTACTCATCCATCCACACCTCAGCAGCACGTGCCGTGTTCTGAAGGAAATTTGGTCTAGCATAAGGCGCACGTTTTGGAAACACATGGCCCACATGGGAGCATGGATGAATTTCCAACAAGCCTCCACACTGCCAAACCCTAAATGATAATTCTAAGTTCTCCCCCCCCCAAACATCCATTCCTGTGTCGTAGGTACCTAGGTACTCAAAGTACTTCTTGCTGACAGCAAACAAGCCACCAGCCATAGTTGGGGATCTGATTGGGTCGGTTTCAGATTTGCGTCTGAGACGTTCATGTTGAGGCACCGAGTGCCACTGGAACGTCAGCCGCCAGTCAAACCCCCCAATCATGGGCTCTGCCGTTTGCATGTAGTATTCGAATGTTTTCCAGTCAATGGTGTCAATGACAGGACAAACAATAACAGTCTCGTTCTCAGCAATCCTCTCGAGCAGTGGTTCCAGCCAGCCAGAGACACATTCACAGTGACAGTCTAAAAATGTAAGGACGTCACCAGTAGCAAAAGTAGCGCCAATTAAGCGCGCACGAACCAATCCTTCTCGTTTGTTGGTTCTTATCAAACGAACTCTTTTCAGACTGCTTATGTATTTCTCAAGTTCAGTCTTCAAATATACTTTATCGCTCAAGTCATCCACCAGTATAATTTCTTTCAGAAGCACCGAAGGTGATGTTTCAAGAACACTGTGTATTGTCCGCAGCAACGTTGACCAGGCTTCATTGTAAAAAGCAATTATAACAGACGTCGTGGGCAGTCTTCTGTAGTTGTAAGACTTAGCTTTACAGCCACTCAGTCGATTATCTTCAATGTGCCGGTGGAGAGAGATTTTATCACTCAAATAAATATTAATTGCATACTTCTCAATCAGCTCTTCTTCCTGTTTCTTTTCCTCAAGACTCAGCTGCAGGCGAGAGGGCTTACCCCATTCTCCTGGGGCATAAGGATCAGGCGGGGATTTGTCATAAACTGGACGAGCCAAATCCACAGCTGCTTCTGCTCTGTCAGAAAAGCGCCTCTCCCATTTCCCTTTGGTGATGCTCTCCCCGGCGAGGGAGGCACCGAAGGAAGAAACCGACAGCTCGACGACAAAGTAAGCGAGCATCAAGAAGCCGAGAAACACGCAGCTTTTGCGGACCCACGCCCATCTTCTCGCCAGACGGATCCTCATCGTAGGCGATTAAGAGCAGCCCCTAGCAGAGAGGAGCTCCGTGAACGACTGCTGCCTGCCCCCACGGCCCC
>NW_009258616.1:1027266-1031761 GCF_000687185.1 Egretta garzetta | reverse complement strand
GGCCTGTGAGGGACACACACACCCCCCGCCCCGTGCTGGCCTGGTTCCCCACCCGGGTGGCAGCGCGGCCCTCCGGGCTGCCCCGTCGCTGTCTCCGAGCCGGGCCGGCCTCGGGGCCCTTTGCTTTCTGCCTTCTCTGAAAGCAACCCTGAAGCAGCAGAGTCTTCACAGTCAGTGGAAGATCTGGCCCGCGTTACCTCTGTTTGGGGACATAAATCCACGCAGGACAGCTCCGTTTAACCCCTGAGGCTGATTTTGTAATAAGCCACCTTCGGTAGTTTGGCCCCTCCGTCTTTTTTCCAGTTGTTCCTTAGCCTGTTAATACTTTCTAGATTTCCACATCAGCGCTCGTGTTTGTATCCTACAGAGTTGTCTTTAAACAGTCCTTTAATGCTCTAAAAAAGTGCAACTACCTTTTTTTTTAAAAGACAAAAAAAGCCCCACAGAAATGTTGGTGTTAGACAGCAGTGCTGTGAACGTTCATGCAGCTTCATGGTAAGCCGGGTAAGGGAACCGGTCTCACTGAACAAATACTGCTCCTATAGCGATGCTAGTAAAAAGAGGGTTGACATCAGTTAGCAAAACTGTCATTCAATACTCAAGTGTTCGTGAAAAAGTAACCTATACTGCAATTACCCTTTCTTTTTTTTTTTTTTTTTAATCCAGTCTGCATTTTACAGAGTTTCATCTGACATGAAACTCTTACATCCACAGAATCAGGTCAGCAACATGTAAGGTTTGTCAGTTACAGTACAGTTTCAAATCGATTGTGTTTAACCATGAGATGCAGATTTAAAATAATTTTAAAAGTGCTGAAAAAAGCAGGATTACCGCAACAAGTATGTAAGAAGGTTTCCATGAGAATCTGCTAGCCATTCCTTACACTGATGTTATATAGGCTGATAGTTTGCCTTTACAGCTTCAGAATGCCAAAGTTTTTAAAAAAATCAGTGGTGGGACAGGACACACTGACTTTAACTTGGGTGTAACTAGAGCTACAGTTCTATGTAATTATTTGTTCTCGGTTTGGTTTGTTGGTTTTTTTTCTACACAGCGCATTCATTTATCCCTTTGTGTTAGCTACCATGATTTAGTTATCACAAAGTAAAATGTAGCATTAAAAAAGTTGGTAACGATGAGACTTAAATGTCCCACATTCTACCACCTTGCAGGAACAGTGATTTAACTAGTTAAGGTCACTTGGCCTCTTCACGACTATTGAAGTCTCCCAGCCATTTCTCAACTGTTTTTCCAACTATCCTCTTTCTCCTGGGGTTTATCAACTGTGAATGATGCCTCTCAGCAGGGAGACAACCAAGATACATTTAGATCCTCTCCCTCTGGGAAGAAGGTTTAGTACCAGACCTGGAGTGATCTTAAGTTGTTCCATATTCTCCTTTTCCTCTTGAATGAGAGAAACTACCCTCTGTGCTGCTGTAATTGTGTATTACAGTATCTCAGGATTTCTGGTGCCTTATGTTCTCAGGTTCAGATGTGTTCTGGAAGCTCCTTTAAACCCAGTGGACAGAAGCACATGTTATTTTATTTACAGGTTGAGCTAAATGACAATTCCCACTCATACTGAATCTTTTTCCTTTTGCCTTCTTCACAGCTGCTACACTTCCAGCAGCTCAGTATCCTTTACTCATTTTGGGGTGCTAGCAATAAACTGGAATCTGCACCTGCCCACAACAATCCTGAATCATAAAGCGCCAGGCAATAGGCATAAAGCAAAGGACGGACTGCAATTACGGAGAGAAAGAGGGCGGCATCCCTCTTTCTACAGATTGCTGGAAGAGTGTTTCTCAGATTGTAGGGCTTACAAAGTTAGTCTGTTCCTTGCTGCTGCTCCTCACCTGAGAGCGTTTTAAAGACTCCCAAATGCTTGTAGGAAGCAAAGTATTCCCTTGCCGCAGACATCTAATTAGCTATAATGACTGTGGTTACAAAGCTGGCAGGTAATAGTTTTTACGCTGATTACTTTTCCTCATCAGCATGCATAGATTTTATTTTTAGAATTATTTTAAGATTATTGTAACTCCTAATAATTTAATACAATTACGAGTTGGCATTGTCTTTTTAAGGCTGAGAATAACTGTTCTGCGATATACAAATGCAATCTACTGTATTACATTGTTGTGCACTGCGATGGCAATGATAAATGGTGCATCAGAAAATAAATACCTTCCAAGCATCATGGCTCAGCAGGCTGTTGTTTCAGCAGCTGTGAAGTATTCTTTCTCGGGCACTGAGTTAAGGTAGCGTATGTCCAAACGGGAATCGTGTATACGGAGGAACACTTCACGATTGTAACTCAAGGTTCGCGCAGGCTGTGTGGTCGCTGTAGGAAAGGACCCAGTGAAAGTACCCATGGAATTCGAGGACACATAGACAAGGTTGGTACCCTTTGTGCATGTCTGTTGCAATGCACACATAAATTACACTGATCACGTATGATTTCATAATAACTGAGGTAATACCATGCATGTGCACAAGGGGCAAATGTAATACACTAGCCCACCTACAATTCTGTCGTATCTAAAATGAGGACTTTCAGCTTAATGTCAATCCTACTTTAAAGCAAAACTGAGAACCCCAACTCTATTTAACATGGGACTGTACTGGGAGCAGCTGTGTTAGCAGCAGAGCCCCAGTGGGGCCTTTGGCCCTCAAGCTGTTGGCGGTTGGGGGACACAAGCAGGCGGTGGTGCACCATGGGCGCTAGAGGGGAGTGTGAGACACACTTTGCTAGCATGCTGCCCGTTATTCATCCACCTACGTGCAGGAGAATAATGTAGTCTCAGGTCACAAAAATTTAATTATAGGCTGGTTTGCAGTTGTAGAACTGTTATACCTTATGCCCCCAGCAGCTTTTCAACCTCTGATCCTACCTTTTTTCCTCCTACGTCAAAATGGTTATGAATATAAATACTAAGACTGTAAAGTAACTTGTGGAGTACTGTTGTTTTTTTGGTTTTGTTGAAATTTTCTCGTCAAAATCCCGTTAAAGTTTGTTTGCCAACAGCAGCAAGAAAACAGAAAATAAAAGTATATCAAGCAGGTACATATAGATTTGAAATGCAAGGATGATTTGGAATATGTATGATGTTATTTTTAGTCTAAGACACATATAGTCTAAGAAACATCCTGGGGTCCTGAAGGTATTGGCAGGGGTAGTTCCTAAGCCATTCTCCATCATATTTGAAAAGTCATGGCAGTCAGGCGAAGTCCCCAGTGACTGGAGAAAAGGGAATATGGCACCCAGGCCCTGGGAACTACTGACCAGTCAGCCTCACCTCTGTGCCTGGTAAGGTCATGGAGCAGATCCTCCTGGAAGTTCTGTCGAAGCATATGGAAGGTGGGGAGGTGATTAGAGACAGCCAACATGGCTTCACCAAGGGCAAATCATGCCTGACTAATCTAGTGGCCTTCTGTGATGGAATGACTGCGTTGGTGGACAAGAGAAGAGTAACTGATGTCATCTACCTGACCTTCTGTAAAGCCTTTAATATGGTTCCCCACAACATTCTTGCCTCTTGTCATGGTTTAACCCCAGCCAGCAATGAAGCCCCACACAGCTGCTCACTTACTCCCACCCAGTGGGGTGGGGGAGAGAATTGGAAAGGTAAAAGTGAGAAAACTCGTGGGGTGAGATAAAGGCAGTTTAATAAGTAAAGCAAAAGTCGCACACACAAGCAAAGCAAAACAAGGAATTAATTCCCTGCTTCCCAACGGCAGGCAGGTGCTCAGCCATCTCCAGGATAGCAGGGCTCCATCATGCATAACAGTGTCTTGAGAAGACAAATACCATTACTCCCAAGATCCCTCCCTTCCTTCTTCTTTCCCCAGCTCTATATGCTAAGCGTGACGTCACACGGTGTGGGATATCCCTGTGGTCAGTTGGGGTCAGCTGTCCCAGCTGTGCCCCCTCCCAGCTTCTTGTGCCCCCCCCTCCCTGCTCGCTGGTGGGGTGGGGTGAGAGTCAGGAAAGGCCTTGGCTCTGTGTGAGCACTGCCTAGAAGGAATGAAAGCATCCCTGAGATATCAACCCTGTTCTCAGCACACATCCAAACCATGGCCCTATACCAGCTACTATGAAGAAAATTAATTCTATCCCAGCCAAAACCAGCACACCTCTAAATTGGAGTGATATGGATTTGATGGGTGGACTATTAAATGCATAAGGAGTTGGCTGGATGGCTGCATCCAAAGAGTCACAGTCAATGGCTCGGTGTCCAAATGGAAACCAGTAACAAGTGTTGTCCCTCAAGGGTCTGTTCTGGGACTAATACTATTTAATACTCTAATTAATGACATAGACCGAGCCATTGATTAGTGGTCAATGGCTCGATGTCTGGATGGAGACCGGTGACGAGTGGTGTCCCTCAGGGGTCCGTACTGGGACCGGTGCTGTTTAACATTTTCATCAATGACTTAGACAGCGAGATCGAGTGCACCCTCAGCAAGTTTGCAGATGACACCAAACTGAGTGGTG